>NC_056735.1:1152668780-1152676280 GCF_019279795.1 Protopterus annectens
TACTTTTGCTAGGGGAGATAGTAGAGCTATAGGATGGTAGTTAGAAAAGTCATAAGAGTTCCCACCTTTATGTAGTGGGATGATATGAGAAATTTTCCAGATAGATGGGATGGTACCTTCACTTATGGTATGGTTATCAAGAATGGAGATGGTATAGGCTAAGGCTTTAGTCCCTTTTTGTAGGCATTCTGCTGGGTGATGGTCAGCTGAGGGGGTGGTAGGTTTTAGTTTTTAGAGAAGGGAGCAGATAAAGGAAGTAGAAACTGGTTGTAACCGAAAAGGTGGAGGTGGGCTTGTCATAGCTGTAGGCAGTTTTGAGGTATTTGGAGAAAGTTGACTAGCAAGAGTTTGGATGGCTTGTGTGAAGAAAGAATTAAAGGCATTAGCAGTATAAGTGGGATTCTCAGGGTTAGTGCCTTGTGGGTTAGGTGTGCTGGAATGTCCTGGGTTTAGTAGTTTGTTGATGCTATTCCAAAACTTTTGTGTTTTTTTTTTTGGTAAGTTTGCTGTATTTGGTAATAATAGTCTTTTTTTGTCTAAGAGGATGTTTTTTTTGCAAGATTTCTTAGTTGTCTAAAGGTTTGGTGATCTGTAGGATCCTTAGTATTATGCCATTTAGCCCAAGATTTGTTTCTCTGAAGGATGTTTTGCTTAGCAGTGTTTGAGAGCCAGGGAGCAGGCTTAGTTTTATTTCTAACAGAGTGAATTGGGGCATGTTGGTCAAAGATGGCTAAGAATGTGGAATTAAAGTATTCCACAGCTTTGTTAAGAGGGAGTGATTTAAGTGAAGACCAATTACTGTGTCTAAGTTCTGTTAGGAAGAGTTCAGGGTTAAAATACTTTTTGGTGCATATTGTCCTGAAAGTGTTTGGAAAAGTTAGGTTGGTTTTATGCCTGATAATATAAGTTAGTGAGTGGTCACTTAGGTCATCTGGGAGGGTACCTACTCTGTATGTTTGGTGAGGAGTATTAGTCAGAATCCAGTCTAAGGTACTTTCTTTGCTATTAGGTTTATTAATTCTAGTAGGGGAGTTAATATATTGTGAAAAGCCATATAGGTTAATGTGGGTAATAGGGTGTACATTACTACATCCTAGGACTACAGTTTCTTGTGGGAGATTAATAGAGAGCCATTTAAGGATATTTTCAATTATATTAACGTTATTTCCTGGGGGAAGGTAGATACAAATGAGGTATATGGATTTACATGAGTTAACCTGCAATTTAGAAATGAGGATTTCCTCATTATTGTCAGAAGGTGGTTTAAGGTTTGCAGTGCTGATTTGTAGCTCTGTTTTATAAAGGATTGCTACCCCTCCTCCCTTTTTGGATGTGCGGTCTAGTCTAAGAATATTATAGCCAGGTGGGGTGACTTCATTGTCTTTGGTTGTAGGTTTTAGCCATGTTTCAGATAAACATAGGATGTCAAATAGGTGGACATCTAGGAGGGCATGGAGGTGGCCGATTTTATTATTGATGCTGCGTATGTTAAGATGAGCGATATAGAGAGAGTTAGGTTTTGTAGGGGCCTCGGTACTACTATTGTTAGAGTTGGAATTGTGAGTAGGAAGTATGGTGTTTGGGCCGGGGTTGGGATGGATGTCCCCATCTAGTAAAGAGTGGAGGTATATTTTATTTATAGGGTATCGAGGCTTGTAGTAATAGTCAAGTAACTTTCTAATATTTAGAATGGTATACTTAATGTGTGCTAGTCTATGATATTTGTCTTGTAGGTAGCAGGGTTTGTATGTGGTGTTTATGAAGTTTTGGGAGGTAGGGAGTGTTAGTGGTAAAGTATGTTTGGAGGAGAAGGATATGGAGACATATAATGTTTGTTCGTAGGAGGTTAGCAGATAGGCAATGGTAAGAGGAGGGAGGAGTGATAATAAGAGTAATATTTGTATTTGGCGTGGGGTGGTTAAAAGAGCCATTTTATAAGATTGTACAATGGATGAAGAATGGGAGGTAAGGAAGTGTAAGCAGGTTAGGAGATAAATTAATCAGTGAGATGATGTAAGAAGGAGGGATGGGAGGTAGGGTAATATTAGGTAATGTGTTGTGATTAATGAGGGTTGGGAGTGGCAATTAGATGAACCGCTGGATTGGAGTAGATTTGATGGGGTGTGGTTTTAGAGAAATAAATGTAGAACCACTGGGTTCTAAGTTATTGCAACACTAGCATGACCTCAGTACTCCAGTGTATCAAAACTACCCTACCACACTGAAAGGAAGCTCATCCTAACAGCCCTGTTAGTCATTCTTATTTCTTAAAACAGTCTTCTCTAATGTCCGTCTTACACTTCCATTGTTTAGGATGGTTGTTGCAGTGACTATGTTTCTGAGTTTCGAATCGGCACTGACTCATAGATTTCAAACCATTCACTGAAGAATAAACCTTGAGACGAAAAGGAATGTAATATTAGGTTATAGTAATTCATTGTGTACTGCAGGTGAACCATTATCAATAGCCGAAGAATGGCAGTTCGAAGGTTGAAGTTATGAACTTCTAACAAGTTTCACCTTGTAGTCTTGGAACTGATTCTCTTAAATGTATTACTTTAAGCAAGTCACTTAATAAGACAGTGCTCCTGCCTCACCCTTATAAAGAGACATTTGTACCTAGTAGACTTCCTGGTTAAATAATAGTGCAGAACACTAATCACTTGAAATTGGGTTATCTTGCAGGCAAGGCCTGAATTTTTCCATACCATGTGAAGTGCTGCAAATTATTTTTCCTGCAAAGCTACAACGTGCTTTCATATTTCATCATCAATTTTGTTGTACTTTTTCATCACATCTTTTCAAAGTGGCACTAGCCACATTCATCAGTAAAAGTACTTGTGTAATAATAAAAAGAGAAATCTTAAAGTAAGAAACAAGATAAGAAAAAAACACCCGGTTGGTGTTGAAACTTAAGATAAGGACTAGAACAAGTAAACAAGGTAAATCAGCTTTATTGAAGCATCATCTTTATCGATGAAGTGCAACAGTAGCTCCCACAGCACCACCCACCCACACACAGCCACACACATACACATACATACATACACACACACACACACACACACACACACACACACACACACACACACACACACACACACACACACACACAAATGGAAAGGGAATGACTCGATCAACTGGTTTTCCTTATTTTTTTCCTTAGAGATTCCCACTTTTTCATACTGCAGATACACAGATAGTTCAAGTAGTCCTGGGAACAAATGGGCTACAGAAAATAATTTCCAAATTTATTTAAATATACTACAGTACTGGTAACCTATTCCAATGACAGTCTTTGATATGTTGCGGGTCCACAGAAAATAACTCTTGGAAAAGTCAAAGAATAACACAATACTAATTTTGTACCCTTTTAATATGCCTAAGGGGTCTTGTATTATAATTCTAATTTCTACTGATGATGTATTAAATGGGTGGCAGTGTTTCCTTGCTGTGCAGCTTCTCTCACATTACAATCACTAAATATAGTTATATAAAAGTGCACAAGAAGTATACTAAGTATTGTGAATCCATACCCCTGACACAAAATGTACCGTAAAACAAAAAGGGAAAGCTAGAACATAAATTGAATCACATTAGCCAACTTCACCATGCACTCCCCAGACCACACATATTTATATACAGTAAATCTGATATTACAGATACTCACTGAAAGAGCAAAGATGTGTACTTCTGTTCAGCTCATTCTCTGAGGAACAGCAATCCTGGAGTTGCCAAAGACTAAAAGATATCCACAGTCTGGATGTCATGCAGTCAGAAACACAATCAAGCAAATAACCCAATCAAAACACATGCAACAAAATTCAAAAATGTGTTTCTAAACAAAACACCACGAGTCCTTCCACATGTAAATGTAAGCGTTAATAACAAAAAGGCTGGGAACGGACTCTTAGGCAGACCGTACAAATAGCACTTGTTGTAAGTAATACAACTTACTGTCTTAAAACGCACAGTACCTTCAGTTGTAAATGAATCACGAATGAAAAAATCAGTCACGTAGTAGATACAAACTACCGACAGAGATTTCTGTCAGTATTTAACGGTATATGCAAATGTATCACACTCAGCTATTCAGCTCAAAGTTCCACTTTCGTAAATACAGTTTCCTTGCATTATATGCGATGTCAGTTACCAACTCCCGATTCAAACTGATATTCCCGCCAAACAATGCTTGTACTATATGTACCCTATATTTATATTTATAACATATTTATATAATGTTTTAATGTGGTTTTATATAATGAGGTTATTGATTACATATTTTACATTATGTTATATTATTTTATTATGTATGTAACATTATTTATTTAATTACATTTACATTTAGGCACATTCCCCCTCTCTTATGCTTGTTTATCATGTATGATTACACTGTATCCATACGTTGATTCCGTTAACTGCATTATTTATGTATATAAGTAAAAACTTCTGTGTTGTTTAATCGTTATTAACATATACATTATGCATTTAACGCAGTATATAGTATATTATCTGTAAATTGAATCCTTCTATAATGGTTTGTGTAGCTGAAATACCATATATAATTTAAATAAGAGCTTTGACATTAAGTGCTGCGGCACTAAATATCTATGCATTATGTATACGATATTATTAATTGTGTATATAGGCATATGCTGTTGAATTGCATTTCAATAGTTAGGTTTATTAAATTATCTCTTTAACTGCATCTTTCACGTAATATAATTGTGAACCTATGCATTGTTTAGCATTTTAATAACATCGATACATAAATTTTATAATATAGAGTATATTTTTATGCATTTACTGCAGTACATGGTTTATTACCTGCAAAACATTTATAAAATATTTTTACAATTACTCATACAGTTGAGATATTACATATATTTTAATGTAAGAGCCTTGGCAATAACTATCGTAGCATCAAATATTTATGAAAATTGTAAACAAAATTATTAATTGCATGTATATGCACATGTTGAACTGCATACTTAATAGTCTTGTTTGTTAAGTCACGCACATCCTATAACATAAAGCTTTTGTAAACGTAATATACATACAACATAGTAGAAATGTTATGATTTGCATAGATTTTATTGTAACATACTATAGTCATTATACCACATATCATTTGAATAAGAGTTTTGACAGCAAATGTGGTAGCATGAATTGTGCTATGATGCGAAAATTTTATGTAACAAAAGCATCTGTAAACTGCATTTGTATTATATAGAGTATGAATGAAGCGCTTTGATTTGATTTTACTTTTGATTGCATTTATTTATGTTAATTATATTTATGTATGTGTTTCTAAAAATTTACATCAGGAAATGACATCACCATAGCAGTAACTATATAAGGATGTTGTTTGTAAGGTAAAACTGTTTGGCCTGATGAAGACATAGTTGAAAGCGCTTGCCGTGTATGTTAAATAAAGTATTTTTACCCGCCTTATGCTTGATGATTGAATCTGAATAGTACAAGCATTGTTTGGCGGGAATATCAGTTTGAATCGGGAGTTGGTAACTGACATCGCATATAACGCAAGGAAACTGTATTTACGAAAGTGGAACTTTGAGCTGAATAGCTGAGTGTGATACATTTGCATATACCATTAAATACTGACAGAAATCTCTGTCGGTAGTTTGTATCTACTACGTGACTGATTTTTTCATTCGTGATTCATTTACAACTGAAGGTACTGTGTGTTTTAAGACAGTAAGTTGTATTACTTACAACCAGTGCTATTTGTACGGTCTGCCTAAGAGTCCGTTCCCAGCCTTTTTGTTATGCATGCAACACAATACCTATTCTCAAACAGCTCCTCCAAATTAGGCCATCTTATTTCAAACATAATCTTTAATACCACAGCACCCCCAAGACAATATTATAATAATGGGTGACTTCAGCACAAATCTTTTCTCCCTCAAACTCAAATACTCCAGGTTTCCTATCATACCATGGGTTAGATCTAACCTTACTTCTGGCAACCACTCTCTACTAGACGTAGTCATGAATAACATTTCACACCACATCTCTGCAGGTGCATTCTCCATCCATCCCTGACCACTGCCTAGTCACATTTAATCTCCAGCTTCTCAAAACCAAATCTCCTCTGATACTCATAACTTTCACATACAAATCTCAAGAAAATATCACAGACCTTATCAGTGGACTTAAATACACCAAGAAGGCATACCCATTCCAAATTACTGACCCCAGCACTCCTGCTATCTCCCACATTAACACCCTCCTCTCCCTAAAACAGGTTCTTCCCAAAATTTTAGAATCATGCCAATTTGTCAACAGCCATTTCTTTGACTTCTGATAGATTGAAAAAAAATTCCAAAACACCTTTCAGTGAAACTCACAGGCAATTTCTTTTTTGCAGGGAATCAAGCCTCCTTGTAACCCCATGTGGGAGGATACTCCCATACCCCCTGAACTTATGTATACCTACTCTGAGGTTGCATAGCAGTAAAGAAAATGGAAAACTCAACTGATGCCAAAAGGTGTTCACAGGAGCAATCTTTGCTAACGTTACCAAAGTTTTGACCTAGTAGACCACAGATTACTACAGCTTTCGTCATCTGTGGCATTAATCAACACTCCCTCCCCTTGCTCAATGCTTTCTTACAAAATGACAATTCTAAGTCAAAATAGGCTCTATCCACTCTTCACCATGTTTCCTCACCACAGCAGTACCATAAGGATTGATCTTGTCATTGTTTATCAATAGCCTTCCAGCTGATCTCTCTCAGTTCAGCATAAAACTTGTTGCAGATGACTCTGTGCAAAGTCCAACTCATCAAATTGGACATAGAAGCCAACCTTAAATACATTTCAAATTTAAAACTGGTTAACTTAAAACTGAAAAAAACTAATACCATGTGCCTTGCTTCAAAATGCAAACAAACTTCTAACATACAGGAATGGACAATTTAATAAAGCCCAAATGATACCTTAGATGCAACCTCTTTTTTTAAAAAAAACTTAGAGTTTGGTTTGATCAAAACCTCAACTTCCACATACATATCACTAAAACAAAAACTAAAGCTATTACTATTTTGGATCTGGAAAACCTCCCACTTCCATTCTCCTGAAGGAAAAACTGCAACTGGGAAAGGAGTCCTCCTGTCCCACCTCAAAGAAGCTTCCTGCTCCTTGCATCTGTAATGTAAAAGCTGCTAGCCAAAACTTCTTTCCTGCTTTTGAAAGCAGATTTACAAAGAAGAACCCTCACTACAACCCCAGAAGATAATCTCAAACCACCCAGATACTAACAATCCCTGGTAGCAAATTATACACAGCCAACCCCTCCTTCCCTATTCTATTCTATTTCCCCAAACCTGGGAATCATACTTGCAACACTATAGGAAGCCAGCGCCTTCACCTAATTCAGGCAAAAGTTGCAGAAACATTTATTTCAAAAAGTCAAGTGCAAAGGCTTCATAAATGGTAATGTTTTATAAACCATTAACAACTACATCTAAACAAAAA
>NC_056735.1:1152681280-1152913780 GCF_019279795.1 Protopterus annectens
AACACAAATGTTGAACACCATTGGATACTTCTATTGACCCAAATCTATACTAACACTACTACTGTTTCAAAGCCATGCTATTGGAGCATGTAGCTGCACATTAGTACTGCTGAAAACCATTAACTTTACTGTTTTAGCATTGCTTCTTAGTGTATGCCAGTACCATTTCCTGCTGCTCACTACACATTAACACACATACAACTGCCTTAGAGGTGGCTCATGCTGTGCACATGTGGCACCCATAAACAGTACGCCTTTTTCACAGTTTATATAATCTCTGTAGGTTGCAGATGCATCACTGTATTGCTGCCAAATCCCCTTCTGTGCGGTGCATAGCTCACAGTTTGCACTTATTCTAAACACTGTTTTGTAATTACTGCAGCATGCACATGTGAGAGTTGTATCACTTACTTCTAACAGTAATACCAGTTTATGTCATTCTACCTGTTTAAGCCAACATGTAACTCCTTATCAGGTGAGGGCAGCTGAAAATGTTATAGTTATGATCACAATCAACAGGGTAAAGCCTTCGTTTAGGAGGTATGTGACAACAGTGAATATATCTCTGCAGTTAAAGGGTTAAAAGATAGGAATTTCAAGTGGGTTTTATAGGAACAAAGTCTTCTAAGTAGATAGGAAGCTCTTTGATAAAATGGAGGTGGATACTGAGAGATGCTCTGCAGTGGTAGATAGGGCCCAGGTCAGTTCAAAGAGTTTTAGTGTGAGACGTTTGTTTAGTTTAAGGGTATACAGAGGGATTAAATTAAGATAGAGTGATGGCAAAAGAATGGTGTTAGTTCAAATATGTATGCAGCGGGACAAGAAAAGGAGGGAGAATTGGATTTTTAGGTTTGAGAAGGCTATAGGAGTACTGGAAAGGGTGATTGGCTGTTTCAAGGGCCTTTAATTTTGAGACATACAGCAATTAGAGGCAGGAAGACTGGTAAGTGAAGGGCTTTACAAGGAACTAGATAGGGATAAATTCCAAGTTAAGAAAGGATATATAGCTTTGATATATCAAGATTTGGTGCAAAAGGCTACAACTGAAGCTCTAGATAAATTAAAAGGCTATTTGAGTGAGGAAATTGATCTGTAGAGGTAGGTGTCATTCTAGGAGAAAGCATGGAAGGTCGCTCACCAATTTAAAAGGCTGAGAATGCTATACAATGCGTACTTTTATTTGCTTTACTATTGGCACAGAATACTTAAATGTTAACTTAAGTAAAGGCAGTAGGAAAAGGAGAAATGGAAGTGTGGGGAGATGGAGGCAGATAATTTGTGCATGCCTTGGTACTATCTTGCAAAGAGAAGATTGTGGAAAGAAGTGATGAATCTATGGGAAGGAATATATGAGAAAGTGACGGAAAAGAGTTGGTCCTTTTGTCTGCTGGGGTTTGAAGTGAGGGCAGAAGTTGGAGTCTGGATGATAGGGTAGAAATTCATTTTAGTGCAATTTAAGTTTTGAAGCTGTTTTTTGAGAAGTAGGGATAGGGATGCAAAACTGTATTTTTTACTCAATGCACAAGTGTTCAGTGATGTAGAGATTTTGCTCAGTGTTCCTCAACATAGGGGAAGTGGGAATAAAAGATAGGTAGGATGGAGGGTGAGGAAGCTGTTAGATAATATGTATGTCCGGGCACATCATCTGCTTGATGTGAAAGAACAGAGGTCATCTGAGGAGAGAAGTTAAGGTTGGTAAGTCAGTTGTAGGAAATTAGGTGCTGGGAGGATGCAGGGAGAGGAGTAAAGATTAATAGTAAATATCCAATGAGGATCAAATGATAACTGCTATGACCTTATATAGAAGTAATGATGTAAACTAAATTTTCTATGTATATGATGATTTGTAGCCTTAAGCTTTAAATGATTGGTGTCGACTGTTGGAATATTGAAACAAGATAGTGTTTTGTTAATCACATGGGTTGGATTCTGCAAATTTGAATCTTGGATGCACACACTACCTACTTATTATGTAAGCAAACTTTAATAGTCTCACAACCAAAGTTTTTTTGGAAGGTCCACAAAGGTATAGCCAATCTCACTTTATCAGCCATTCTAGAGGTATAAAGAGAGAAATGGAAAAACACAAACCACCAAATCGGCCGTCAAGTGTAGTAAACTAAACATGAACCAAAAACAAACACTCAAAAGTGCAAGTCATGGACAATTGGGAAAATATTTTTTATATAAACTTCATCTTTTTAAGCATGTGGTTTCTATAAATGTTTCATTGACAATTTATTTTTTATTTGGAATGGTGATATGGTGATGCAGATTTATTTACAAAGTTTATTAATGAGTTAAACAATACCACTGATGTTTTACATCATACGGTCAGTAATATAGGAACTTCAGACAATTATTTACATGTAACAACTATGATGAGCACTGCTAATGAATTATTTGATTGTAAAATTTATCAGAAGCCAACTTTTATTAATAATTGTTTGCACGCTAATAGTTTACATCCCAATTTTATGAAAATAAGTGTTATCAAAGGGCAGAAGAATTTCTAGGCTGCCTTTTAGTTTAGATAGTTTTCTTGGATTAGCTGAATTCCTAAAGAAGTTATTTTTAGACAGAGGCCATAATTCCACATTTGATATTATAGCTAATGAACTGATCAACAGAAGAGAAAGCTATTTTCCACCTATTTTAATTAATGCTTTGGTCCTAAGAAGAGATTTATTAGAAAATGCACATAAATTAATAACATTTTCAGCCCCCATCAGTTTAGACACTGAGAAAATAAGAAAGGTTTATTAACAGTTGGAAAATAGTATTGAGTGTTTTCAAATTTTCTGAAATTGTTGGATAAGTCCCTAGTTTTATTTATAAAACACAAATTAATCTAAAGCTTATCAGTGACCAGGATTCATCAAACTGCTTTACTAAGAAGAAAGATAAAAGAGGTTTTACACTTGCACTCAGTGCAAATGGTGCAAATTTATTAACTAGGAAGTTTTATTATGTTACTGCATACAAATAAAACTGTATCAGTGGTTACTTCACATGGCACAGCAAATATATAGTATACATTGCAGAGTTCTAGTTGTTCATTTTTTATAAAGAAAACTCTTATAAAGTTATGTGATCGTACAAATTAACACCGTGTGGCTATTAGAGATAAGAATACTAAAACCCCTTATATAGACACAGAGACAATTGCAACAGTTTCAATAAATGGCAGTTTGGTGTCTTAGATAATGTTGTTCCTTCAGTGAGGGGTGGAGACTATAATAATCAAGTCATATGTGTTTCCTGGTTTAAATGACTATGCCAATATAAAATGTTTTCTTAAATCACTGCCAGCTACAATTTAAACATACATTTTTTTTAAATCATACCTCTCAACCTCTTAGCACAAGATTTCTGGACAAAGCCTAAAATAATGGTAGAGGGCAAAGGACAAAAAATAGGGAGAGAATTTAAATATAATCTTAGAAAGTTACTAGAATAACAGGATTTATGTTAATGTGCATTTTCTGAGGATATGGAGTCTGAAACTCGAATATCATGAGTTTCCAGAAAAACACAGATTTTATGAGGAACAGACTAAAAGTATGAGGCAAAATCTGAACATTCTGTGAAAATCTGGAAAGTTGAGAGGTATGTTAAAATTAGTAGATTAAGTATATCAAGGCATTTTCATTACTGTTTTTAAGTCATGAGATTGTCTCTCTTTAACATAACATTTATAATTGCTTTTTACTGTGATTGGTTCTGTTGAAGTTCATATTATGGTCATGAACAAATGTGTTCAACTTCCTTAAATATCAGGTTTGCCAGTTACACTGCTTTTGGTTCAGTTTCATAAACAGATAAATAATATTAGTCATATCCTGCTCAATGGCCATAGAAACTGTCAACCACCTTTATGTCAGTACCTACAGACCACCTCAACTAAATCATAGCTCAGGTCACTCGAGTAATCACTGTCCAAATAAATGATAACCCAGATTTCTCTTTGAATGTATTTCTTCCAAAAGAGTCCTCGGGTATTTGCAGAAAACATCTACCCACTGTTTTTATCAAATGGTTATCCCTATAATATTCAACACAACATGTTACCAGAAAGACAAAAAGTTTGTAAGGAACAAACCACAAATAGGACCAAATCAGAAACAGTTGAGGACTATATCCTCTACACAAATATACACATGCACACATTACATGCAAACACGAAACATTAATTACAGCTACCTGAATGACTGTATACCTCAGATATCTGCTTGAGATCATATGAACGAATACATTCATTAATAATGGCACAGAAATCTGTCTTAGATCATTGCTGTCAGAACCATACATTGCAACTCATTGCAACTCTCCTCTGCCCTCTCAATTTCTTAGCTCAAGAATCAGAGACAAAGACCAAAATCAGAACAAGATTTTAAATATTTCTGTTATAAACTTTTTTTGCTAAAGTAACAAGCATTGTATTGGTAAATGTTTTCTGAAGGATTCAAAGACAGAAATGTACGTGTCTGACACTGTTTAGTGACTACAATCAACAACAATTTGTCAGAAAGGCAAAAAAAAATTACAAGAAGTAAACTAAAACACTGTTCAACTTCTTTGCTCAAGAATTCTGGAGAAAGACAAAAATAATGGAGACACAAAGGTCCAAAAGGGATATCTTAAATATTACGTTATCTATTTGTTAAGCAGTTATACCTATTGAGCAAAGTGTCCCTTTTCAGGAGGCTATCGGGTGCCTTTGTGCAATAGGACAGGATATACACACACACACACACACACACACACACACACACACACACACACACACACACACTTATATATATTGTAAAATTCTGTGTTCTGTGTCCATGTTTCTTTGAAGTCCTTTGAGAGGGATCAGTATTCCAAATCTGAAAAGCTGTAAATAATACCGTGAAAATTCAAATAAAAAAGTATTTAAGTCATACTATATTCACAACATCCATGCATATCTAGTGTTTGCAACCATGACCTTGCCCTTGCCTTCTCAATACTGTTCAGTGCTGTACATGCATGAAAGTAATTAACAAGTACAGAATACATGTGGTTTTGTTTAAATGTTTTCCTTCTTTCGCTAAATAGTTAAAAATGCTTATTGTTTAAGCAACTGTTACTTTCAGAATATAAACTAACTAAAATTAGCAGTGATGAACATAAAGCAACAGCCTGGGACAGTATAGTGGGTAGCTATCTATGGACTGCATTATTTAGCAAGCTTACACCTGCTCAGGAAACTACAACAATAAAAGACATTTCACATGTACACTCTAGCAATTATTCCTTAAGTTAAGACAATAGAAAGAATATGTTCAGCCAGTCGCTTTGGCACCACCATTTAGATAACTCTAACTTCAAAGAACATTTGAAATGCTTGGCTTGGTTTTCCTTACAGCACATGGCAATGTTGCAACAATCTTGAAGTTCACATTTTACAGTGTTTTCTTTCATTTAAGAACACAAGCCTGTATTTTACATTTATATATATAAATTATAGAATTATGTATCAAATTCTATTTGACAAGGCTGGCAGCATTCGCCCATCTTTCCCCAATCTTCACATCTCTTCCCCCCTGGAGAACTCAAGCTATTTTTTAAAGTGACCCTTGAGAAACCCCACTTGGGTTAGGTCTATCTGGGTCTACCTCACCCCATCCCCTGTCTTGAGAGCCCATCTGCATTGGCATTGCTACTCCCACTGCGGTGCTGCACTGTCATATATGCTTGCAACCCCAGACTCCATCTTAGCAACTTGGCATTTTGCTGACTGGCTCTGTTTAACCATATTAGAGGGTTGTGATCTGTTATTACAGTGAATTTTCTTCCATACAGATAAGGCTGAAGTTTCTGCAATGCCCACACTATGGCTAGACATTCCTTTTCTATGGCTGAATAGCATTCCTCCCTGGGTTCTAGCCTACAACTGATATAAACCACTGGGTGCTCTTCTCCCACTGAATAAATCTGGCTAAGTACAGCCCCCACTCTATGGTTTGAGGCATCCACTTGCACAACAAATTATTTGCTGTAATCTGGACTGGCTAACACAGGGGGGGTCCTCCCAAAGCTTCTTTAAGCTTCTAAAATGCCTGCTCACATGCTGGGGTCCACACTACCTTATCTGGCCTGTTCTTCCTTTCCTTTCCAGGTCTGTGAGGGGAGTAGCTATGGTACTATAACTGGGAATGAACTTTCTGTAGTACCCTGCTGTTCGTAAGAATGCCTTCACCTGCTTTTTGGTAACAGGTGCAAGCCATGGCCGAATATCTTCCACTTTGGCAGGTTCTGGCCTTATCTTACCAATCCTCACTCTATGCCAGGAGACCTCTGCCATACCCCACTGACATTTGCTTGGCTTAATGGTCAACCCTGCCCTCTGTAGTCTACCCAGCACCTCCCCGACATGCTGAAGGTGCTCTGGCCAGGAATGGCTGTAGATGGCAATATCATCTAGGTAAGCAAGGGTAAACCCTCCTGCTCCTGCTAGGACATTATCCACCAGCCTCTGGAAAGTCGCTGGGGCATTCTTCATCCCAAAGGGCATTTTTGTGAATTCATACAAGCCAAAAGGAGTCACAAAGGCTGACTTCTCTCTAGCACTGGGAGTCAAGGGCACTTGCCAGTAATCCTTGGTAAGATCAATGGTTGTAAGATGCTTAGCCTCACCCAGCTGCTCTAGGGCCTCATCTGTCCTAGGCATGGGGTAAGAATCTGGCTCTGTGTGACTATTTAATTTCCTGTAATCCACACAGAACCTGGTGCTGCCATCCTTCTTTGCCACAAACACCACTGGCGAGGCCCAGGGACTGTTGGACTCTTGAATCACCCCTAATTCCAACATCTCCTGTACCTCCTCCCTCAGAGACTGTTTAACACTCTCAGGCACCCTATAAGGGGCCTGCCTAATAGGCCTTTGGGGTCCTGTATCCACCTGGTGCTGCACCAGGTGAGTGCTCCCAGGTTTCCCAGTGAACATGTCCTCAAATTCCTGATACACTGCTTAGATTTCTCGAATCTGGGTAGGAGATAGCTGCTGGGACATTGCTACCCCTTCCACCAAGGTGTCAGCCTGAGCCTCACTGAGGAGATCAGTCCCCAGATCTCCCTCAGACTCCTCCTGCAATCCACTGCAAATGCTCAGCACAAGGGCCTCCCTATCATGGTAAGGTTTCATCATGTTAACATGGTACAATTTGTGCCCTGCCACCTGCCTAGCACTTCCACCATGTAATTAACATCACTTACCTTTCTTACCACCTTGTAGGGTCCGTCCCAAGCTGCTTGCAGCTTGTTGTGTCTGAGAGGAATGAGAACCATTACCTGCTGCCCCACAGCATATTCTCTAGCTCGAGCATTCCTGTCATACCACACCTTTTTTCTGTTGTTGGGCTTCTGCCAGGTTCTCCTGGGCCAAGCCCATGAGTTCCTTGAGCCTTGTCCTGAGGTTTAGGACATATGCTACAACAGACTCCTTGTGAGACTCACACTCACCTTCCTACTCATCTCGAATTAAATCTAGAGGTCCCCTCCTCCTTTGCCCATACAGCAACTCAAAGGGTGAAAAAACTGTAGATTCCTGGGGAATCTCTCTGTAAGCAAACAACAGATGGGGCAAATATTTGTCCCACTCCCTCTTAAACTGATCTGCAAATGCCTGTAGCATGGACTTGATTGTAGAGTTTAACCTCTCAACAAGACCATTAGTCTGGGGATGGTAGGGGTGGTCTTCATGTGCTTCACCCCACAGGACTTCCACAGACAAGCCAGCAGGTCTGACATGAAATTGGCACCACTGTCAGTCAGTATTTCTTTTGGGAAACCTACCCTGCTGAAAATCTCTAACAAAGCATTTGCCATCTTTTCTGCCTCAATGGAGGACAAAGCCACTGCCTCAGGATATTGTGTAGAATAATCCACTACCACTAGGATATACCTTTTCCCTGTGGAACCTGGGGTACTCAGAGCACCCACAATATCCATAGCTACCCTCTGAAATGGCTCCTTAATCACAGGCAAATGCATCAAAGGAGCTCTCACCTTGTCTCCTGCCTTGCCTACCTTTTGGCACTGCTCACAGGTCCTACAGTACCCTGTTATATCTCCGGAAATTCCAGGCCAATAGAAGTTTTGCATAATATACCTATTTGTATGTTTTATGCCTGTATGACCTGCAAAGGGAATATCATGGGCTATGACTAGAAGTGCCATATGGTAAGCTCTAGGCACTATCAACTGCTATACTCTCTCACCTTCTAGCCCTCACTCAGGGGTCCACTCTCTGTATAGTAACCCTTTGTCCCAGTATACAGATTCCCCCTTCCCTTGAGAATCAGGTGCCTCCCTAGCTACTTGCCTCAGGCCTTGCAATGTAGGGTCTGAGAGCTGAGCCTGTCTCAACTCCCTCCTTGTAACCCTTCCCAGCTCCCCTTCCACAGGAAGTCTGGCATCCTCTGACAGTGGTGTCTCACTGTCAGCCTGGGTACTACTACTCACCTCTACCTTTGCAGTTACCCTGTCCAAGGGAACATCAGTACCCACAAGCAGATGTGGCTCACCTTCAGTTTCACTGCTACAGAGTAGCTCCCTCCCTGAAGTAACCACCTCAACAGTCCTGGCTGCAAGTATGCAGTCTGTGGGCTGCCAGACCCACATGCTTGTCTCCTAGCCTCACTGCATATAACCACATAAGTACATGGTACTGCCTCATCCAAATCCTTCCCTCTCAGGACATCTGCAGGATGGTAGTTCCATACCCCTGTTGTCTCAAGACAATCCACTATTGACATTTTGTCTTTCCCACTTACTGGCTCCCTCACCTTTGGTTCCCAACCTTGCCTCAGTGGACACCTGTATGCCACATGGCCCCACTTGTTGCATTTAAAACATTTAACCCTAGCTCCTGGACATGTACCTGGACTAGTGGCTTCCCCTGCTACTGGCGGACTCTGTTGGGGCAGTCTGTGCTGCCCACCATGGGTTCCTTTAGACCCATGAGCAGTACTGGGAGTCCCCTTCCTGTGCAGGGCTGCCCTGCTGGCCAGGTATAGAGCTCCCTTCTTCCCCACCTCATCTGAATTAGCACATTGTCTATCAGCTAACCAGATCCTCATGTCCTCAGGCAAAGTGCTAAGGGCTTGTTCCCTCACCAAAAGGTCTGCCAGCCCTTCAGAAGTGGTGACCTGGCATCCACTCCCCCAGCTATGCAAATAAGTGCTCTGGTCAGTAAAATATTCACATACATTTTCATCTGCCTTGCTTCTATGCTCACAAAACATTTTCCTATACATTTCAGGTGTTAGCTTAAAACATTCTAACAGACATTTCTTTACAGCAGTATAATCAAAACAGAGAGTCAGGCATTTGTGATATACAAGTTACAGCTTTCCCATGGAGTAAGGGGGTCAGGAGCCATAGCCAGAGCCTTTGGTCAACACTATATTGTTTGCATACGCTTTCAAACATGTGAATGAAACTATCAAAATTATCCCCCTCTTTAAATTGCAGAAGAAATTTACTGACCTGTTGTGCTTCTGGGGTCCAGTTACTCCCTTCCCCATTTCCTCCATGAGTCTGGCAAAGAGTCAGCATTTCCCTCTCATGCTTCCTCTGACACTCCTTTTCTTAGGCTTCTATCTCCAAACACCCAGCCTCCAACTCAAGTCTCTTTAGCTCCAGCTGGATTTTTAAGTCCACTGCAGAAAGGTTGAGCTGTCCATTCTACGAGGATATTGTATCTCCACTGCCAGTCTGATTGTCCTCCTGGATGCTGTTTTCTGATGCAGCTGTAACCAAGGCTGCAATCAGGTCTGCCTTAGTCAGGTTTCCATGCACCAGTCCCCTAGCCTGGCACATCTCCACCAGCTTGCTCCTTGTCAGCTTTCCATACTTCTGTGTTGACATGCTGCCTGCTCATCCTGACTAACTAAGTTAACAAAAGAAATAAACAATTGTGATCTGAACTCTGAGTATACACTGCATGGCTGATTTAAAGTACAAAACACCTTCAGAGATCACTGTACATAAGCTACAGGATTCACTCTACCCACACCACTGCAAGCCAATTAGTATTTGCTGGATATTGGCAAAGTCTCTTGCTACCCCCATAGTGCCTTTTTTAGGCAAGGCTCAAAAGACAAACCCACCTCCATAGGTATCACAAGGGATAAGAAACTAAGAGTAATACTACTCAACGCCAGAAGTCTAAACCTCAAGATGCATGCATTCGAAACTCTCCTTAGCATGGAGAACATTGATATCTGTGCAGTAACAGAAACCTGGTTCAAGGCTCCCAAGAGCACCCCAGCACTACCAGGTTATACCTCATACCATGCTTTTCGGCCCCAAAACTTGGACCGAACCAGAAAATGAGGGGGAGTATCAATATTCGTCAAAGATACCCACACCTCCAGGTTGGTGGCACAGCACAAAGCATCAGAGACTATCCATGTGCAACTAACAGTGGGTAAAACTGCCTTCCAGTTTATAGCCTGCTACAGACCACCCTACCAAACCCAGGAACCCCACTCGGCCTTCCTGAGAACACTGGAAAATATGAAGGTCTCTCCAAACACCATTATATTGGGCGACTTCAACTACCCAAACATAGACTGGGAACATTACTCTAGCTCCAACACCCTAGCTCAAAGGTTCCTAGAATTTATAAACTCAAATGCTATGGAACAACTTGTTACCACTCCCACAAGAGGGGAAAACATACTGGACCTGATCATCACCAACATGGGGACTCTATGCTCCAGACCAGAAGTGTATCCCTCACTGGTAAGATCAGACCATAAACTAATCTCACTGGATATTCACATCCCGACCCCACCCCCTGCCCAGAAAAACACAGTGAAAAACTTCTCTAAAGCAAATTTCACACTCCTCAAAACTGTGGTGGAATCCTTCAAAGCCTACGGGCCTGTGGAAAATACGGCCCAGACCGCAGAATCCTTTATAAATGCATTCTATGAACACCTTCAGGAATGCATGGATCATACAATCCCAAATAAAACCAAGACCCAATCCTCCAAAGGCAGACGTCCTGTCTGGTGGACCCCAGCCATAAACAAACTATACAATAGAAGGAGGAAGCTACTACATGATAGAGCAAAATCCCAAAAAGGGAAGGCATCTCTGATCAGTATTAACAAAAAACTACGGGCACTCATAAAATCATCTAAGGCCAGCTTCGAGAGAAAAATTGCACAGGACACTAAGGATAATCACAAGGCTTTCTTTAGTTATGTTAGGAACCTGGGTGGGAATTCCCAGATATGCTCAGAATTAGTCCAAAATGACAAAAAATACACCAAACCCACAGACATTGCCAATATCCTAGTTGACAGGTTCAGTGCAAACTTCTCCCCCTCTCCCCACCAAAAGGGCAAATATCTATCCCAGCAGAGTGCTGCCCCCCTGACATCTCAGATGCTCAGGTAAGAGCCACCCTCTCCAAAGCAAAAAACACAGCATCAATGGGACCAGACAGTGTCCCGGGCTATGTCCTACATGAACTCCAAGAAGAGCTAAACCCAAACATAAAACTACTGTTCAATCTCAGCCTTACCACAGGATATGCACCCAAAGAGTGGCGTACAGCAACAGTGGTCCCTCTCCACAAAGGTGGTGCCTCAACGGATCCTGGAAACTATCGCCCCATAAGCCTGACTAGCTTGGCCTGCAAAGCTATGGAAAGGATCATCATGGACCTCATAAATAAAGATATTGGGGACCTACAGACACTGGATCCTACCCAGTTTGGCTTTGTTAAGGGCAGATCCTGCCTCTTAAACCTGGTCGATTTCTTTGAAACAGTCACCAAGGCCATTGACGAGGGGAAGGTGGTCCACACAGCCTACCTGGACCTCGCAAAAGCCTTTGATACAATACCCCACTCGGGCATTATAGATAAGCTCACCAGCTTAAATATAAACCCCTATGTCACTAGATGGGTTGCAAACTGGCTCAAGGACAGAACCCACATGGTTAGAATTGCTGGAGCCATGTCAGACTCCAAACCAGTTACAAGTGGCATCCCACAAGGCTCAGTCCTGGGACCTCTCTTGTTCGGTATATATTTCTCGGAGGTACAGGCCAACACGGAAGGACTGTGGCTGACCAAGTTCGCAGATGACTGCAAACTGGGCGCCATAATCGGCTCTCCAGCCAACACAAGCATCCTCCAAAAGGGCCTCATAGAAACAGACAACTGGTGCCAGAGCCATGGCTTCAAACTAAATGCCAAAAAGTGTATAGTCATCCCCTTTGGCAAAAACAAAGTGCCCACAAATTACCACATAGGTGGTAATCCATTAAGTACGGAAGAAGTAATTAGGGACCTGGGGACCCAAGTTGATAGCAATCTCTCATTTGACAACCATGTGGCCAAAGTGGTTAGAAAAACATTTTATATAGCCCAACTAATCATGAAGGGATTCACATCTAGATCAGGGGAGGTCATCGTGCCTCTTTACTCATCCCTCATCAGGCCCATAATTGAGTACAATGCCCCTTTTGGGATGGACCTTACCAGACACCTGCAGCAACTGGAAAGACCCCAAAAGTACCTCACCAAGAGGATCAAAGGGCTCAAACAGATGCCATATGCTGCCCGGTTAAAGAAACTCCAGCTCTACTCAGTGGCATACCGCCTGCTCAGAGGCGATCTGTGCCTGACTTATAAAGCCATGTCCAATCCAGAATTAATGGACATGCTGCACCTCAGAAAATCCAAATCCCATCGAGCTACGCGCTCGAGAGACTTGAACCTCAGCACTGAAATAAATAGGACATGCTGGAGGGACAGATTCATAACCCAGAGGCTCCCTTCACTCTGGAATAAAATCCCAGTCCAGGTTAGGCAGAGTCCCTCATTGACTCTCTTCAAGAGGAATCTTGATGAGTGGATGGGGGATCACAGGTTTACCCCAGGTATCATTTCTGTGTCACTGTTAGACAGAGGCACAGTATACTAACCTCGAAAAAGGACATAGCAAAATTAATTTAAAATGGGCGGTGAAAGCCAAACACACTCTGGCTAGGCTTATAAATGCCCTAGGGCAGATAGCCTAGTATGAACCTATGAACCTATGAACCAATTATGGGATGTGGATATCCCACCACTGCCAAACAGATATGTGAGGATATCTTATACTTACCACTGCCACCAGATATGTGACAACCATGCCCTGGCCCAGCAATCAAGGAGCCTCAATCCTCGCCACTAACACCAAGGAGGTTGTCTTATGGAAGAAGAAAGTGTAACTAATACACACAGTAAAGTACAATTTCCTTTAAGTGCACACAGAGATCGCAGTCAGTCTGGGGCTGGTTGCTCTCTTGTTCTCCAGGTCCCCAATAAGACTCCCCACTGGTACAGCTATAGGGTCCAGATCTCAGCCTAGCTGGCAAGCTAACCTCCAGTACCATCTCTGTCCAATCAGTGCTTCGTGTCACTGCCCAGGTAGCTGACACACACACACACACACACACACACACACACACACACACACACACACACACTTTGAGATAAATATTTATACAACTTCACAGACACTCCTAGGAAAGGCTGACACGTTCTCTAGTTGTGCCCCTTTACCAAGACAATACAGTAGTAATTCCTGCCACCACCAGCTAAATAATTATCAGCTACCCAAAGGCCCTTAAAAGGGTGTCCAATTATTACTGTGCAATATTATTATCCAATGGTAATGTGACTATTCAGTCTAAGGCTTATTAGAGTGGCTTATTACAATAAACTCTATAAATATGCAATGTACTCTAGAGCCTACTTATCTCTACACAAACCAGTCACAGGTAAACATTTTTAAAATATTTAATAATAAATAATTAAAAGACAAGATAATACTACTACACCACAGAGATATCTAAGAGTTCACAGATCTCACAGAAACTTAAAATAATACAGTAGGACAGGTCTGATGTCAAAGAAAAACACTTAATCTAACTTTTTAATCTTTAGCTATTCTTAAGAGAAAACACAGTGCTATAATCCTACTTGCATACATAAAGAACATAAGCAGTGCTGGGGATGATGGTCCAAGACAAAAATGCTTACAGTCTCTCACTGAACAATAGTTTTTAAAAACAGTAACAAACAGCTCTGCTAAGGCCCTCCCAAATTACATCAATTTGACACTTAGGTTTTCCCAGTATTCACATTACATGATTTTGACATTTAGTCTGGAATTCCCAGGCAAACAAACTGCATTATTTAGCAAGCTAACACCTGCTCAGGAAACTACAACAATAAAAGATGTTTCACATGTACACACTAACAATTATTCCTTAAGTTAAGACAATAGAAAGAATGCGTTCAGCCAGTTGCTTTGGCACCACCATTTAGATAATTGTAACTTCAAAGAACATTTGAAATGCTTGGCTTGGTTTTCCTTACAGCAGATGGCAATGTTGCAACAATCTTGAAGTTCACATTTTACAGTGTTTTCTTTCATTTAAGAACACAAGCCTGTATTTTACATTCATATATTAAAATGATAGAATTATGTATCAAATTCTATTTGACTAGGCTGGCAGCCTTCACCCATCTTCCCCCAATCTTCACACTGTGAATATTATACACTGTAATTGATGCGTGGAAACTGAAAGACATGTCAACTTCAACATGCATTACACAGCAGTAATGTATAAACTGAGAAATCATGCAAACACTTTAGTAATTAACAATCTCTATTTTACTTCCTTTTGTCCTGTACCATGTCTTCAAATGCTATTTGGACCACCTGCCTTTAAGGCCAATAAATACAACAAGTAAATAGTATGGAGACAGAATGATTTTTAATAGAAATATTACGACTAGCTCTGTTTCATTTACATAATGTAATTTATTCCTCAAATGACTATAACATATGGCTATTTAATGATGAATTATCTATTTTGGTTGAGAACGTTACACCAGGATGCAGAGTGTTTAACTTTTGGAAATCAAAGTTGTTGAGGAAAAATATTAAAAACCTTAAATATGAACATGATGCGTCTCTGATGGCTGAAAGTGGAAAACAGCTGAACATCCTGTTTATGAAGGTAAAAGAAGAAAGAGTAAAAGCTGGTTTGCTGCTAAAAATAAAAAAGCCAAATTGTGTCTTCTAGTCCTATTAATTCTTTGCAAATAGATGGAGAAGATGTGGAGATAGCAACATATTTTATTTTCTTGGGCTCAAAGATCTCTGGAGATGGTGATTATAGCCATGAAATTAAAAGCCTCTTGGCAAAGCTAGATAAAATTTTAAAGAGCAAAGACATCATATTGCCAGCAAATGTCCATATTATCAAAACTATGGGTTTCTCATTAGTAACATAAGGCTGTGAGAGTTGAATAATAAGCAAAGCTATGCACCAAAATGTTGATGCTTTTGAACTGTGGTGTTAGAGAAGGACTGCAAGAATATAAAATCAGTCAGTACTTAAAGAAACTGATAACTAAAGGTCTGATAGTAAATATAAAACTGAAATATTTTCACCACATAATGCAAAGACAGGATTCACTAGAGAAGACACTGATGATGGGAAAGATCTAAGGCAAAAGAAGGGGATGGCAGTGATTAAAATCGATGGACATCATTACTGAAGTAATGAATAAGAATATGCAAGAACTTAAAGAAGCAGATCTTGATAGGTCTGGCTTGCTAAAGTGCTTGAAATCAAGCAGAGTCAGGTTCGATTAGATTACTAAACAAAAATAAAGTTTAAATGAAAATCAGTGGAAATAAGCTTTATTTTTCTAATTGATTAAAACAAATTAAAGAAATCTGTGCTTCCAAGCAAGAGTATGTAATGTTTTCAATTTGCTGGCACCTCGTCTTAACTTTAATTTCAAAATGCACTCCTTAATGTACACATAGTATAGTAATGTTTATGACAATGTTTTGTATGCACAATGAGATTTTATGAATGATCTGGTATTGTTTAAGTACTAAATAGTCAAAATAATGCACTTTCTAGCTGTAAAGATATAACACCTTTGACAAAGACAATTTTCCAAATACGAGTGGAAATGGCTGATTTTATTTTGCTTTTGAAAATAGTACGATGGTAAATGCTAGTACTTATCTTCTCTCATCACAAATGATTACACCTTGTAAATATCATTAACTGTTGTGGGTAATGAGTTTTCAAGTTTATTGCACAAATTCTGGATAGCTACTTCCCTAACATCTATCAGACCACAGGTACAGCAGATGAGAATAGCCATAAGCCAGCACCAGCTTAATTTGACTTTTAACAGAACACAACTAACATGATTTGAAGGAAAGCGACATTCTCTGGACTGAAGTCAAGACCCCCTGCCTGAGATCAAGACTATCCCTTTGAATCTACTGAAAAGTTAAGTACAAAGTGTGAATATCTGTGGAAAAACAATTTAAAATAAGGAAAGTTAACTGAGCTGGAAAAAAGTCTGCCTGGAAACAAGCTTTTAACAGGAATTTAAATACGTTTTACAACCTTGTTTAATTTAATCTTTGTTGGTTTTTCAGCCATATATGCTACTGTAGGAGAAAGGAAAATATTACATGGTCTTCAGAGATTCCAGATGAAAAGTACTTTTACTAACTGTTCAACAGTGGATTCATTAATCTGCTAAGAGAGATTATACAGCTCCAATGTGAGAGTAACATATGGCTATTTCTGTCTTTATTTAAGGACGCAGGAACTAAAACGGCCATGTGAAATGGGCAATATTGTAAACTGCAGAACTTGTCATAGACAAAAATGCATTAGTTTCAACACAGCAGCATGGTGCTTGTCTTAAACATAACATTTAATCACTACATGGCATTGCCTTCATTTTTCAGCACATTGTCATTGCAAGTTTTATAACCCGTGTGTCTAACTTTAACTTTTGTTTGACAGAAGGCCTGCAGTGAAATTAGGCCTTACAGACCATATCACCATTCAGACAACCACATTTCAAACATTCACCAGCTGGTGTACAACTATGCATGTAAATGCAAAGAAAAGAAGGGTGATGTGGGTATTCAAATGGCTGAAGATACTGGTAATTTTCAAGAAACAGAACTTCACAATTAGAATCATTCTAGAGCCCACGCCAAATGTATGTAGACATATCACTCAAGCTCTTTCGAACTTAATGAACTGCAGCAATTTCTGTAGCTGGGATCAAAAGCCACACATATTTCTGTGCTCATTCATGGCTATGGAATTATAGTTAGTCTTGTGGTTAAACTAGACATCACAGTTGTAATTAGAAATAAAGAAGTCTGAATAAGATTAACAGACAATGATTTGGAATGGCATTTTTTGGTAAATATCATCCGGAATCCATCAGAAAATAACACATCAATTTGTTTTTCAAAAGTGAAAAACTCAAGAGAAATGTGTAACATTTACTTCACTGCAAATATAGTAGAAAAAATAAACATTTAAAAGCCTAAAAGGCCTATGCGCCAAAATATAGAGGTGTCTTTTTCTGAGAATATATGCTACTAAGATGTACTATTTTGTTTTTTCAGTTACAAATGAATCAAAAGCTTTATCAATGCTAACCTACACGAAGGAACACAAATACACAGTTCCTAAATTGGGGGAAAAGGATTGCGGAAAACCAGAAAAACATATATGTTAAATCTCAAAAATGTGCACAAAAGCAGTCAGAGCTGAGACAGGTCTGCCATACTCATATAAATATTTAACGGAAACACTTCCTAAAGACCCACCTTCTGTGAGTCAGCCATTTTTTTATTTTTTCATCATTGTTGTCATCATCATCAACCCGTGTTTCCTATATTTTCTTTGGGTCAGGGTGTTGCATCAGCATTAGTCAATGTGACCAAGTCATTCAATGTACAATGAAACCAGCAGTGTCAATATAATACAGGTGCATGATGGTCAATAAAGCTAAAATAATAATTTTGTTGAAAATCAAAATGTATCAGAATTCTTGCTAAAAACGTAAGTTTGTTATTAATTTTTATTCAGTTAAAAAAGTCTTTCAGGACCATTTCATAGAGCTCAGAACCTATTATCCCTTGAGGAATTTGACTACAAAAAGCCCTATGTTGTTATATGTGTGTGTGTGTGTGTGTGTGTGTGTGTGTGTGTGTGTATATATATATATATATATATATATATATATATATATATATATATATATATATATATATATATATATATATATATATATATATATATATATATATATATATATATATATATATATATATATATATATATATATATATATATATATATATATATGGTTTACCATCACATGGTCAACTGGTGGAGGTTCGCGTGCGTATGTCCAAAAGGAGTGCGGCAGCATCCCACAATTGCGAATGCAGATGTTGTGAATCACTAAATCCCGTCCCCTTTTTGACCCATGTTAGCACTTGTTTTTGTATGTACAGTGGTCGGAAATGTCGATTTTGGTGTCTTTGCAACATTCCAACCGTTCAGCATGCCAGGATTTGCTAATAAAATTTGCACGTATACAGTTTCGAGCACTGTGTGCTCGACCATATGATTGTGGCCATATATATATATATATATATATATATATATATATATATATATATATATATGTTAAAGTAATGACTGACTTCCGACAGTAAAGGGAAGGGACAATGTGCAATGTATCAGTCATGAAATTTGCTTTTCTACTGCTTATCTTTACTATAAGGTTTCCTGACCTGATGCTACCCCTGCAGTACATTCCAAGTACAGATTTTCAAATAAAAGTGGATCAGACATCACGGTATAGATTAAGAAGAGATCACCTATAAGTTATATAAAAGAAACAGAATAATAAGACAGTGTATGAAGCATTTTTGAATAGTTAAATTTTGCCACACTAATTGTTTTAAGTAAGGAATCAGGTTATCTTTTCCATGGTTACACATGGGTCAGAATAGTGTGGTATAAAGAAATATGATGAGATCCCTGGAGTGTGTAAACATGCCCTTTAGAAATGGATGGGTTTCAGAATATGCCTTTCTAACTTTGGTAGAAAGTCACTGCTCAAAACCTAAAGCACTATCTACCACTTTAGAGATGGTATCACATGTATTGCTATAGCCATTTATGTTTTAATCATAATTTATATTCATTTTTTCTATGTTTCATGATGCTACATTTATTTACATTAATGTTGAGGTTGTTACTATTTCCATATACAGTCTTGGAGAAGCATAACATCTTTTACTAAAGTAATTGCATTCATCATTGCATTTGTTAATCAGTATCCCATTTCCTTTTCCCCAATTGTATATTTTTGAAGTGTAGTCCGAAAACAAGTGACCTCTGTACAAACCCCTGTTGGGACAGACAGATGACTGCCCCACCAACACCTTGGCTCTTGGGCCCTATTGCTTACGGCTCCGTTGCTTTTTTTAAAGCTGTCTCGCTATGTTAAACCCATTTAAAATAGCGAAACAGTTTCTTTTTACAAACTGTTTCGCTATGTTAAATGGGTTTAACATAGCGAGACAGCTTTAAAAAAAGCAATGACTCTGTTGCTTTTTTTAAAGCTGTATCGCTATGTTAAACCCATTTAACATAGCGAAACAGTTTGTAAAAAGCAATGGAGATCTTGCTTTCTCTGTTGCTTTTGCCCACAGCTCTGATGTACTGCATAGGCATATGCATGCACATACATCAAAACTGCCGCAGAATACCAGACAGCTGCAGAAGGGCAGCAAGGAGGCATTATACAATGCCATTATTTAAGAAAATTAATTTTTTTTTCTTAAATAATGTCATTGTATAATAGCAATAACCCACTTCTGGGTGTGGGTAATGCTGGATTTACCCACGGTTGGCTTTGTTTGGTCACTCGGGCTTCACCCTTGTGACCACACCACGCCAACCATGGGTAAATCCAGAATTACCCACACCCAGGCGTGGGTTATTGCTATATTAATCCCTAAATATTGGCTGATGATGTCAGAACTTTTACCAGTACCATTAAACCCATCTCCATGATGCATATCAGTGATGTAGATGAACATTCCCAGTATTTTTTGCATCACAATTTAACAAACATTAGTCTTTTCAATGGAATTAACTTTTGCTAAGGAAATGTGCTTACCAATTTTAAATATTTTACCTGAAAGGTGAAGATGAGCACATGCAGGCTCCAATGTCTTCTGCTCAGACAAGAAATGCCAGCAGCTAAACTGCTTCTAATCATTTTATTACACCAAGCCTCAAAACCAGTATTAGTAATAAAAAAAACTTTCTTTGCCTTGAAAAGAACAGTGTTCCATCACTGCTGTTTTTGTACTGATAAAACATTTGACCTACAATTAAATGATTCTGCATATTGCAGCTTCTTTCTTGTGTGAATTTTGTATGTTTTTACATGTATAATTTTTTTTATTTATTTACCTACTTGGCATTGTTGAACAAGTTAGTCACACTAGGAATGGCCTTTTTCCCGGAGAGGCCTAAAGTGGTATTCAGACTAATGGAAATATGGCCCAGATACTATTTTTCAATAAGTGCCTTGAGATCCTTTACATTTATATAAGATGTTAAGCCCTTACCATCCTCCTTACCTACCTCACCTCTTAACATTGATGCTTACATCAAACTTCCTTTTGATCTACTACTTATGCTTCATCTTATCCATGCTTCCTTGAAAACGTCTTGTTATGAACACAAGTACAACTCCTCAAGATGTTTTGTTCACTCATACTAATATCTGTTGTAAAAGACTTAAAAATACTACCTACTCAATCTTCTGTATAACTATTTATGACTTAAAAACTAAAAATGCTTTTATGTATTACAAATGCAGCAAATATGTTTTATGTATTTGAAATGTATATAATGATGTTATTACTCATATGTTTGAAACTATACACTGCACTGTATGTTGTAATGTATGTATCTCGTATGTATGTATCTTGAAGCTTTTCTCCCCAGGCCTCCACTGAAAAAGGACACATGTCCAGATGGACTTTCCCAGTTGACAAATGTAAAATAAAATAAATAATGTGAGCTATCACCGACTCAGGCAGCTGGAACCTTGGTCTGAGACCTCATCCAAAACACAGCACCTTAGCTGGTCAGTATACCCCTTATACTGCACTGCAGTGTCAATAATAATGAAAACAATAATCCTACCACCGGGTGTGGGACTAGAGTTCACAGTTTTCTTAAAGTACAGCATTAAAGATGAGTATGCTATTAGCTGGCATATGCATGGTGCTACTTGAGACTGGACACTTTCCTCTGATACTCTATTTCAGCCTCTGTTAAAAACACTTAATAAAACTATTAAAAGTTATTAATTTGACTTTTTTTGGTAAAAAGAAGGGAAAAGGTGTTATCTATGAACTAGCGATGAAGGCAATGGGCTCTGTAGTAGAAGAGGAATATTGTGAGGGAGGAAGAAGCTGTTGACTTGGAGTTGAGTTGCCGTGGTGTTTTACATTTACCACCTAGGCAGATGAAAAATGCATTGAGACTGCATGCAAGCAAGGTGGCCATCCATCTCAAGCCAATGCAAATTCAGTTGAAGAATATAATGCGGATATCCAATATCTACATGAAAGCATTCAAAGTTAGCGTTATTGATGATGCTGACCGTATGCAAAGCCAAAAAAGGTGATGGAGTTCATTGGACAACGAGTGGTGGCAAAATATGAAAAGGCAGCAGGGACAGTTAAGACACTGCTCAAATTAAGGAGTATGTAAAAGGTAAAATGTCACAACAGACTGACTTTAAACCGGTACCTAGGGTGTTACACCATCAAAATACCTGCCAGTGCCAGAAAGTGAAGTCAAGTATGGAAAGCCTAGGCCAGTCCTAAGGTTTTGACTTGCCATGAGAGATTGAGAGCAATTGTAGAAATTATGGCAACCTGATAGAAAATTGTCAGTGGTTGGGAGAATGGTATTTGTAGAACAAGATTATTCAGAGATCCTCTTAAGGAACAAATCTCATTGTAGCAATGTAATGAAGGAGGGTAAATTAAAGGATTGACATTTAAGCTGTCATTCCCTGCAATACTGAAGGCATTTTGGAATAGAGTAGTTTGGTAGTCACCTATGACACTGACAAAGTTAAAATGGACTGAGTGGTAGGAGAAGTCTAATCTGACAGGAAAGATTGTCCTCTTTTTACAATGATACATGGAAGAAAATAGGTGAATAGACTGAGATGTGTATGTTTGATGAAAAGGGTTCAGGCATAGGGAGTTTTACTGTAATAAGAAAGACTGAAAAGCAAAGAGACAGATTTTGGTAAGGTCCCACTTAGGAGCAAAGAGTGGGATTCAATAAAGCCCACACAGTTAGTTTCACTACCAAGACACGTACATGGCCACAGAAACTTTTACAGTCAGTAAGCTCCATGCAGCAGTGCACATCACCATGAAAACAAGCTAAACATTGTGATATGTTAATTACAACATAAGCAGCTGAACTGCATGCAACTTAAACAATCAAACATGGTTTAGCTATTCAACAAGCAATAAAGCAATTATGTAGACTCTGGGCTGTTTTTTTTTTCTGCAGATTCCAAAACTTTTGGAATAAAGCCATGGAAAGGAGTTTACACAGACAGAATGTTAGGGGCTGCTGCTGCTTTATTGCATTTGTATGTGCTTTAAGCTGAAGCCAATGCTGCTGCTAATAGGCTTAGGCTGAGAAGGAGAAGAGTTTTCAGGCCCTGTTTAACTTTTCACAACCTGCATGATGTGGAAATTCTGGTGTGCTACAGGGTGGACAGGGACACACTACAGAAACTCTGCCTTCCTCAACTCAGAGCCAGAGCCAACACAGGGGAGCCCATTCCAGTAGATACAAAGTTATGGGTAGCCCTTAGAATCTTAGCTATGGGTACCTTTCAGAGACCAACATAGGACATGCTGGGGGTGTCACAGGCATCAGCATCCAGGATCCTCCAACAGTTCCTGAATGCTACGCTCCAACATGCCAGTGACCACGGAGAGGGCCAGAAATATGCAGAAGTTCTACTCTGTAGCACACTACCCTGAAGTACTCAGTGCCATAGATTGCACACATGTAGAAATTAAGGAACCACCTAGGGAACAGGGTAGGCTCTACATTAACAGAAAGGGCCACCACTATGTCAACTGCCAAGTCATGTGTTATGTCAAGGGAATCATCTTGAATGTGTGAGCTGGCAGCCCTGGCAGTTACCACGACTAACATATCTGGCACACCTCCCAACTTCACCAGATGTTTGCTAGGAAGATATCCCACAGGGGCATTTACTGGGGGATGCAGGCTATGGACTGGGCCATGGCTGATGACACCCATCAGAAATGTATGCACACCCATGACAGAATGCCATAATGAGGCACATGCTCAAATAAGAAATATCGCAGAGCATGTGTTTGGGCTGATGAAGTCACGGTGTACAGAAATATTTACAGTACATGCCATGCTGCACAACATAATCCTGAGAAAACAGCTTCAGCAGGATCAGCAAGGGGAAGAGGCACACATCACACCACCAATGCCAAGGTCGCCACAGCCACAGGGGGATGAGGAGTCACAAGGGGAACCACCAACTGCTGTTGAGTGTAGGCAGATGTAGGTGTGCTCAGTATGCCCTTGTATTGGTTAAGAGACAGAGTATAATACACTCGCTCACCACCTAGGGGCCTAAAACCTTCCTTCTACTCACATACATATAGTAACATTGATGTCAGGCAGCTCACATAACCTTTACCTCCCCATATATTGGCTGTGTATTGCTTGCATCAGACAGTCAGCCCTGAACTACACAGTGTCAACTGCTGCATTTACAAGGTAAGTTCTGAACCTGGAGTGTATTGTTTACTAATCTGACAGGGTGGAATATCCTTGTATTTCATTACTTGGTCCAATAAGCTAGTAAAAGGTGGGAGATCTATACAGAACTTACCTTAACATGTGACAGCAGAGACTTATTTGACTTATGTGTCCATTACTAAGTAGTAGGCCTCAGGCATCAAAGATTCACACAGCCATACCTCTCAAAAGTACTGATGATCTTTGCATACACTCCATTTAGCATCTTATGTTTGTACTAGAAAATGATTAAAGAGAGAAGTTACAAAGTATTGATACACACTGTCATTTCTGACTTCACAACCCTCACAAGATCATTCACTATAAAGCTGGGAAATTTTGATGCTATCAGCTGTCTAACTTTCGAAGCCTAGGCTGGCACAAAAGGTCGGTGAGTGTGTGTAAAATAAAGAATAAGGCAGACATGTGGATAAACCAAAAAATGGCAGTGAGATAAAATGAGTAACTATTGTGTGTGTGTTTGTAGGGGTCCTGCAGGTGAAATTGGTATGTGTTTGTATGAGCACAGCCAAACTCTGTGCTGGCTCTACATCTTGGTATGTCAGACAGCTGTGAGCCATGCATGATAGATGTAGTAGTTCATCGCTGTCATTCCTGACCATGAGAAATGGCTCTGTCAGGAGATGCACTGGCACATCCACACCCAAGGTCAGACGCAGTACCTCTATCTGAATGTGACTGATGTCTGCTGGACAAGCTCCTTTCATGGGGATGCTCATGACCACATCCCCATGGTCTGCCATGTCTGGGTGTGGACAGCACTCTCACTGACAGAGCAGTGGAAATACTGCCACTATGGGAGCATGATTGGACACAGCCATGTTGGCTGATAGCAGATTATGTGACTGCCCTACCCCCACGAGGATGCTGTTCCCCTCCCAGCAGATGTTCCATCACAGACTCTGCTCGTTCCATCACAGCCACCCCTTGTTCCAATGTGTCATTCATCTGATCCAGTGAATCAGCAACATGGTGGAGGTAGTCCCGCATGTCAGACAGTGCCACATCCACAACCCTGAGCATTTGTCTGGAGAACCTATGAGAATATCCCTGTGCCTCCATGATGGCCCTAAACATACATTGAGTGGCACAGGAACAGACACTTGCAACAGGTGGAGGAGGGACAGCAGGCCCCCTCCAAGCACCCCATCAATCCTCCTGCTTGTCACCTTGCCCACACTTTGGCTATGGACAGACTTACCAAGCACTGAAGCCACAGTCACCACACTTCCCTGATCAAGGTCCTCACCCTCCACCTGTCCAATATCTGTAGGCTCAATGGTATGGGTAGGCATAGGCCTACTGGCTTTGTCTGATAGAAATGCAGAGGATGGCTGTATGTCAACCTCAGTGTCAGATTCAACCTCTGCACCCTACAACTGTACCTCAGTTTGGCCAACATCATCACCAGAGTCTGCTTTTATGTTGATATCAGGTGGCACAAAGCCCACACTCCCACAGTCATGATCACCTCTAATAAAAAGCAAGAAACACAGGAATAAATTATTACTGGCACTACTGTAGTGCAAAATGTGTGAACAAACTAGCAGTGCTGTCACTATTACAGACAGTACAGCAATACACACAACAGGCCTGAGATCAACATTACACACTACAATATTTCTTTAAATTGCTCAGCAGTACTGACATAAAAATGTTTGCCTAACCATCTGCAGATCAGATACTCCGCTGTAGTCCGGACGGTCCTGGAAGAAGTTAAGCAAGAGGTAAGGGCAACATCATCACAATTAACAGTAACACAGGGGGTAATACATTTACCCCTTTATATGTCCATTAACTATAATGTTAACAGGAACGTGACTGACAACCCTAACCTATGCTTATAACTGTAGCAATCTTCAATTCCCTCCCAAAAAGACACGTGACACAGAATTAACTTATTGATTTCAGTTGTTTTACTATGCAACAGTATTCAGCTGTTCAGATACCAAAGCCTACCTGGAAGCTCCTCCTGAGGTGTGCTTGCTGTCTCGGAAACTGCTGCTCCAAAATCCAGGATATGCTGTACTGCACTCTCTTGCGAGCTGTCTGGATCTCTGATATTGGCCAGGAACTTTTCACTGTGGGTTAGTGGTGGCTCCCAGGTAGGCCCTCTCTCGGGAATGATCTGGTTATGGACCACTATAGCTGCTTTCCTTAAAAGTTATATGTTAATAGTTGGTAGTCTTAAATGTAAAAGTTAAGATAACAGAGTCAATTAATTGTATCAATGCATTGTATATCACATATGACGGTACTAATCTTATTTCTTTTTTTTTTCTGTTACCCCAAACTCTTTTCTTCTCTTTTTTTATTTTATTTTATTTTTATTCATTTATTTGTCTTTTGTATGTGTCATCAAAATATGTCCATGTCATCCATGTGTACCACATCACTAAATGCTCCACAGCACAGCGGGGTAGGCCTAGCCCATAGGATCCGCCTGCCCCCTCCCCTCAACTGGTTCCAGCACCATTGCTCAGCACATCTGGGAGCCAACCTAACAGCATCACTTCTGCTGACCCTGAACTACCTGCCCCCTCAGGTAGTGTTGCATGGGAGGCTTGTCCAGTGTTACCTTCTGGGAGCAGTGGCAGAGGTGGTGATTTTATCTGCCATACTGAATTGCCAGGGATAGTGTGTAAGGTTGTGCGCTTGACTGTTGGTGCATGCCTACACTGGCTAGAGAGGCTGCTCTACCTCATTTTATGTAATACCAAGAGGAAGAAATGCAGACATCTGGAACTCCATCCAGACCCGGAGTGAAGTAGTAGTGATGACAGTCCAGAGGGTTAGAACTCAATTCTCACTAACACCCAGCTTCGCGAACATGGGCTCATGGTGTCCCTACCCTCACCCCTATCATAGTGTCCCCCTACCCTTTGTGTCCATCACCATCCTTGCCTCTTGTCTTGTTTGTCTTGTCTGTTTGCAATTGCTTCATCACCTACTCAACTTACCTCACCCAGACATTTTTACTTCCCTTCTCCAGCATTCCTCTCTCAAAAAAAATGGCACCTGTCCCACAAAACAAAATGTGCCATACTTAGCTCTCCATTTCACATGTGTCTTCTTGACACACTTGATTTGGTCCAGTTGGCTATACAACATGACTATGTTGTGGTCACCCCTCTCTCTGGAGGTGACAGTCCAAATTCAGTTATTTGGCAGATATGTTCATGTTACACTGTTAAAGAAATGGATAGCTATGGTTCTTTCCTACCTCTCTCCAGCACATTCCTCCTCTCCTTTCCCTTTGTTATTCCCTCTGCTTGCTCCCCATTTCACCACTCTCCTATCTTCCCCATTTCTTTTCTTTAACGCATTATTGCATGATGGTGCGCACAGCAAAGGTAATGCAAAAGTTCTTAAAAGTATTACATACAGGTGTATTTGTGCACAGTACCATCTGGCCCCAAAAAGGAATGTATCACTGCATTAACTGCATTAACACATGCTGCCACAGAGTCAGTTAAGTAATAGGTGTATTCCAGAGACTCAGTGCTGTCAGATTTTGTTCTTCCCCCTGCTTGCTCCCCATTTCACCACTTTCCTATCTACCCCATTTTAACACCTTTAATCTGGTTAAAAAATAGAATCATACACAACACACATAAGCAGCAGAAAAAGCAATGGATCCTTTCATTTTTTGGGCTCCATGTTTGTCAGGAGGTCTGCATCGTGCACCAATGCGCAGTGATGGTGAGTGGCTACAAAATGCAGCAATACATCTCATATAAACAATTCATGTCATTACATTATCACTCCGTAATGAAAAGTATTTTAAAGTATTAGATACACCTATATTCGAGCCAAGTACCATTTGGCCCAGAAAGGGAATGCATCAATGCATTAACATGTGCTGCCACAGAGTCAGTTAAGCAGCAGTCATATTTCATAGACTTAATAATAACTGTCAGGCTTTAGCAACATGACTTGCATTTGTGCACTGCTTACCTACATGCAAACATGTGTATCTCACATGTGTATGCACTTTGCTAACCGTCCCCACAAACCCGCTGCTTGCCACACTATAGAAATGCTTATATTATGCTGTATTACTGCTGTTTACTGTCCATTTCCTGTGTATGACATAAAATTGCATGTGCAAATATTACAAACTGGTGGACCTAATAGTATGTCACATATTTACATCTTTTGCCACCCACTTAGCACTGCAACCCTGGGGTCTCAGTACTCTTTCCACACATATATCAATCACACCACAAAATGTAATATCACATGTTGTGTGCTAAGCAATGCACATCAAACTGGTAACATGCAGAACTACAACTATTGACCCATACACCTAAAAAGCCTTATCTGTAGGGCTAGGTTAGGAATCAGCATGAACCATATCCACAGGGACATTGGTGACCTTCAACACACTTGACCGTGCACATTTTGTTTCTGTCAAGGGTACATCTTGCTTATTGAACCTTGTGGACTTTTTGGATACTGACTCCGCCAATGTGGACGAGGGATAACAGGACATACCACCTATGTTGACTTATCCAAGGCCTTTGACATTGTCCCCTATTCATGTGTCATAGTGAAGATCTCACATGTGGGAATTAAGCCATACAGTAGCACAGGGATAGGCAACTGGTTCACGGACATAACACACACTCTCAGAGTTGGGGACTGCACCCCCACCAGTAGCCAATTACCATTAGAATACACAAGGATCTATGCCAGGCCATCAACTGTTTTCAAACTACTTCCCTGAAGCACAGGCTATGGTAGATGGCCTGTGGTTTACCAAGTTTGCAGATGACTGGTAACTGGATGTGCTAATATAGAGTCATCCAATGATAGTAATATATTACAGAAGTAATTGTTTAGAGAACCAAACTAAAAAACGTATAAGAAAAAATAAAACTTTAAATGACCACCACGAGATAATGTTGTTTAGCGCTTTCTTTCACAGTTTAATGCGTGAACTTCATCTGATGAAGTTCACGCATTAAACTGTGAAAGAAAGCGCTAAACAACATTATCTCGTGGTGGTCATTTAAAGTTTTATTTTTTCTTTATACGTATATTACAGAAGTAGCTACCAGATACAAATGACTGGTGTGCGTGTGTGTGTGTGTGTGTGTGTGTGTGTGTGTGTGTGTGTGTGTGTGTGTGTGTGTGTGTGTACACTTACTTGTCAATAGACAGAGCAGTTTACAACAGCATATGGGACATTGCTTTTATCATCTTCCTCTCAACAGACTGTGCTGATTTGAGGATGTGCAGTATACACATCAGGGCAGGGTCAGAGATGTCCTGTAGTCCAGGCACAAGTCATCTCATCCTTTCCAATACAGATTTCAGGAATAGGGTTTTCAGTATATCCATATATGTCACGGCATGGTTTGCAGGACCTCTGTTTTCTTGAAAAACCCCGGTGGCCCTTGTGGCATTCCACTCAATAACGCTAACTTAATGTGCTGGAGTGTACACATACACTGTCCTGTCCTGTTCCCACAACATAATACATAATATATAAAAACCCTGGTGGTCCTTGTGGCATTTCACGCAATCCCACTAACCCAGTTTGCTATGCTGCAACTAAGTTCACTATCCCTGTTGCTTTACACAGTTTCCTGGCTACCACAAAACCCTTCTTGCTTATGTTTCAAGACAAGCCACAGCATGAATAGTCATTAAGCACTGCTGCTCACTGTGCAAACATGTAAACACGAAGCTTACACAGAGTTTATTGAATCCCAGGGATTGCTCATGCTGTGTTCTTTATTAAAATATGTCATAAAGAAGATAATTGCTTATCAAGGGATTGAAATGGAAATTTACAAACTGATTTGATCTTAACTGGCTAATAAAAGGGCAGAAGGTAAGTTCCATTTAGAGGCAACAAAGTCTCTTTGAACTTTACTTTTTGTAAAATTCTCTTTCTCCTTGTACATGCTGTCTTTTTAAGACTGGCAATATTCCACTTTGAATAATGCAGGATATTTTAAGTGTTGGAATTTAGCCACAGATTAATGATTCCATAGGAAATTAATGTTATTCCCTCAGTGGTTCAATATTAATAACAGATAACAGTGTTTGGGAGAAGTTTAACACATGTGCATTAGAATTTGTGATACTTGGTGTAGATTCATATTGAAGACTACAAGCATAAAGGAGATTGAATGCTAAGAACCATTTCTGATAAATTAGGTTAAAAATCATACAGTTTGTGTATGATAAGCAAAATGAAACAATGTTTTTGAAAGAGCTGTGATTTTAAAAAATACTGGATTATTGAAATAAGAATTATATTTTTTTAACTTGTAATTTCTTCAACTCAGACTAAAGCGGGTTAAGAATGCCTAGTAAGAAATGATTATGCTTTACAAAGCTATTTCATGTGTTTTATTTGTAATATATGTAACAGTTATGGGAGTGCTAAGTCCAATATACTGCTGCTTCATATACTGAAGGTAAAAAGGCTTAAGGCTGCCTACAAGAACTGAATATTTAGCAGACAATAAAAGATGGACATGGTCATGTAAAATGAAATATGGAGCAAAAAATGGGGGAGATTAAATAGTTAATGGTGAAGCAGACTGCTAAGAAGCTGAACAGACAAGGTACAAGAGTCACTAGCAACAGAGAAACAGAACAACCGAATGATTTTTTTGGAGTAAGTGGAGATGTGGAAGTGTTTTGTTCATGTCAAGGTGACATTGCCTTTTTGACTGCTGGCTGGCAGTGTGCAAACAGTAAGATGCAGAAAGGGGGCTTCACTGGCTTTCTTATTCTTTGAGGAATAATAATGTATGGAAATAAAGCATTTTCACTGTGTATAACTGTGAATGGATATGAAATGCAAAAAAAACAAAAATACTGTATTTTGTTGTTTATTATGTGTCAAAGCCTAGAAACAAATGCATCACAGGTGCTCTCTCTTTCTCTCTCTCTCTCTCTCTCTCTCTCTCTCTCTCTCCTGCTTTGAAGCAGATGAGGTTTGGAGGAAATACCTTGGTCAAGCAGGGACACAAAACTATCTGGAATGATGAGTTAAAAGAAGTAAATATTAAGAATAATGAGATTAAATAAGGTTATGGAGCTGAGGGAAGTAAAGACAAGGACATTAAGAGGCAGCAGTAATTTATTAGTTAGAAGTTTAGGTAAGGTGATTAGTAGTATTTAGTGAGCAAAAAGTGTTTTAAAGGGAGGAACATTCTGCATAAGCTTTAATGGTGTATCCAGTGTATATCTCAAAGACAAGCGTATCTGTTTTCCTGGTTGAGGGTATTTGAAGAAGGTAGAAATGAAGCATCACAAATGATAAGGTGATGGTTTAAGATGGCAGACCACTGAACAGATACAATTAATATTAAATAAAAGGGGGTAACATGGTGAATATGAAAAAGTTTAGATAACATGACTAATAGCTTTTATTTGCATAAGGAGATGTTTATGAAAATGTATATTTAGTATGGTTGCCAACTTTTATTTGCTTACAGGGAAGTGAACAATAAGATGAATTTAACAAAGGGCTAATAATGTGTCTGAAAAATTATATAAACAAGCGGTAAAATGATAAGTGAATGAATTTATTTTTATTGCAGGCACTGATCCACCTGGGCTGATTTTAGATCAGCCCAATGTGCAGTGATTAGGTGCACTGATTAGCAAACTGCCTATAAGTTAGTTAGCAGTACACAGCACTAACACAAAAATAAGCAACTTTATCTGAAAACTCTGAAAGGAAAAGTTGGCGCCAAACACTTTACAAGTAAAAGTGTATCCACACGTTAAGACAAAATAATAGTTTCCAAAATGTGGAAGAAAATAATGATCCAAGATGACTCATAATACTCACAAAAAATCAGTGAGCCCTTGTATCTCTTCCAAAATATATACATTCCACTTTATAAAACATTTAAAACTCATATGACCACACTAAAATCACATGACCACATTATAAAAAAAATGCGGTCTAAAGGGATAGTTACCCTAAAAATAGTGACAATTTTTAGTTTCCCTTTTTAAATCATTTTTAAAATCCATACTGCTATTTAAACCTGGGAGCTTACATGCATTTAAAACAGCCTGCCATTTATAATTTCTGTACTCCAACCCTCCTTCTCTGTCTCAACATCTTTCGTTATCTGCAAAATGATCTAACTGTACCCAGTGCTATGTCAATATAAAGCCTTAAAAAAATTATTTTGTTTGAGGGCATAACTATATTCATATATTCTGTATCTTGACTTACAGTTTTGTCTTTGTAAAATCACACTTACTGTCTTTGTGAAATCCTTCACATTTTAAACATTGTGCTGCATAAACCATATATTCTAAAGCTCAAGTAAAAAAATAGCTAAATTATAAAACTTGCCTGCATTGGTGCAGTAAAACCTGTCCCAACTGGGTATATTTCTACATATGTTGCACTTAAAATATTTGTTTAAGTACCACACTTCCATTTAACTTGTTATCTGGGTTCTTTCCTTAAGTCAGTGATGCTTTTATTTAAAAAAATTAGTCAACTACTCCTAAAATACTTTCCATTATTTCACAACAATTATTTTCCACAATCCAGGGGATTCAGAAAGAATTCCAACAATGACGGTAAGAGCTGTGGCCAAAAGGGACTGCTTCTGACATACAGGAAATTGTGATTCAGAGACATGTTAGGTGCAATGAGGAAAGAATTCATTATCAGCTAATCTACATGTCTCTGAATTACCCTTAAATACTATGAGAGCAAAATTAACACTTTAATAAGGTACTCAGTACTGGTATCCCATTCATTCCTTTGGCACGCTGCATTCACTCTCTCACATATATGTATACATTTAAACACACACACACTCACAGACACACACCACACACACACAGACACTCTGACATACCCCTAACCTTTCCCTGAGTTGACAGAATGTTCCCAACATGTCTTATTTTTGACCTGCCATTGTAACTCACAGATCCTTACAGTCAATGATGTCAGACTTTAGAGTTTCATGCTTCTAATTGTTTTTAAACTACATTTAAATGCTATACCTGTTAACTTTTTATGTGAGTACAAGTAATAGATGAAAAGTTCCCCTAGTATAATTTAATGTTCCTTCCATCTTTGTCCCAAAGCCTTCTCCACATAGACACACCCCTATCCATCTCAAGTATCTCAGATTTTTAGGAACACTCCTGCGGTTACCTCTTATACATGCCCTGCTCCTTTGTAACTTCTTATAGAAGAAAAAAGTACCCTATTGTACTAACTGATCCATTAGTATAGAGGGTTAAGACTCCTACTTGATAGGCTGTTTTGTTATGTTAAGAGTATAGGGTTTGAATCCCCAGCCCCTTACTTTATTTTTATTTATTTATTTATTTTACTTTTAAAGACTTAAGGTAATATTTAAAAGTATTTCTGGTGCCTTACATATACAGCAATCTCTGACCCAACTTTAATGGAAATGCTGTACATTTGCAAGTCAAATGGCACAAGGATCACTTCACTCAAAGGACCTTAACCTGTTTTTTAACATTAATAGAACTAGCTGGAAAGAAAGATTTGTCTCACAGAGGTTGCTCCACCTTTGGAACAAGCTTCCTATACATATTAAACAAAACACCTTGTTGGCCTTATTTAAGCGTAATTTGGATGACTGGATGGGTAACCAGAAATTCACTCTGGGGGTTCCACTTGAGTCTCTCTTGGACAGGGGCAATAGGTGCCGATTTTAGTGTTTGCTTGAACCAGACACCCTTTGGAACATGGGTTGAACTTGGCTAGGCTTGAAAAGGCCCTGTGTCCATTAGCCTAGTAACCTCCTATGATCCTATGATCTTATGATGTCTAGAAGTGATGAAATATACAACTAAGCATTCCTAGACTTGGTGAAAGTCCCAAGGAAGCTGATTTGGGCACTCCATTAACAGTTTCAAGTCCCAGAAGCATTGGTAGAATTAGTACCGACAGTGCAGAGTAACGGAATATGTATGAACAGTGTTTGGACTCACAGAGCGGTTCCCAGTAGGAGTGGGTGTGCATCAGGGTTCAGCTTTGGGTCTACTGCTCTTTATACTGATGATGGATGACATTAGCAAACAGGTCAGAGGGGACAGATCAACAAAGCTATGTATACAATATGGCATTACAAACTGACCCTGAACAAGAACTTCAGCAAATGACAGGAGAATTAATGCAAAACTAAAGGTATATGGGATAAAATTCAATACAGATAAGACAGTTGTAATGGCAGTAAATGGGGGAGATCAAAAGATGAAAACTGAGATAGAAGGGAAAATAATGGAACATGTTAATAGTTTCAAGTATCTATGTGGGGTGGTTGAGGGGAAGGAAAGTCTGAATGAGGAGGTCAAAGCTAGAACCAGAGGGGCTGCAGCCAGCTGGGACAGAGTGTCTGACAGGAGAATGCCAAGGAAGCTGAAAAGTAAGGTATATAAAACAGTGGTGTAACCAGTGCTACTGCATGGCACAGAAACCTGGGCAGTGAAGACAGAGCAGAACTGCCTGAGATGGGTGGTAAGATGCACACTGTGGAGTAGATGAAGAAATGAGGACAATCAGAGCAGAAGCTCAAGCAGCTCCAACTGCAGAGAAGGCCAAAGAGAACAGATTACAGTGGTACTGGCATATGTGCAGAAAAGCAAAGGACAATCTGGTGAAGAAGATTTTGGACAGACAGGAAAAAGGCAAGAGGAAAAGATTGCATCCAGCAAAGAGTTGGATGGATTTTGTGAGAGAGATCCTGTGACAGTCAGGCATGACTGTCAGAGAAGGTAGGAGAGTGGCACTGAAAAGAGAGAGATGATGACAGTTGCTGCCATAGCCTTACTATATGTAGAAAAATGGTAAAAAGGGTGATGATGATGACTATCTCAGGTGTCTAAGGGTGGCACAGAGGACTAATACACTTTGTGTGAATCCTGGAGGTACAGGATTGGAATTTTTAACAGCCTTTAAAGCACACTATATAGAGCATCCCTAGGGTTTAGTTTTCTTTCATACCACTTCCTTCATGCTGCAACACATTGTTCTATTACCTGTTGGAAACAATGGGTGAATGCAAGCTTTTGGCCATATACATAAACATAGCAGCCAATGTAACTTACAGTTGCATAAATACTTAACTGCAGAAATTTCAGAGGGGAGAGCACATGGCTAACTAGAATAGGCTGCTCCACTGGAATACATCATGACCATTTTCTGTAGGCTGCAAAAATATGGTGCTATACCACTTTGTGGTACATCAATGTGGTAGGGTGTACACAAGGTTTACACCTCATAGTAACCTTTCTGAATTGGCCCCAATATTTTTCATTATTCTACTGTCTACTGTTAAGATCATGCTTGCTTTCCAGTCTTTTCATTCAGAAGGATAGTAGCAGGGGAAGTGGATGTAGGAGGGTTAGTGGTAGTAATACCTGAGAGTATAACTCAGGGCTCTCTATCCAAAACCTCAACTATGTTCTTTCTGGCCATTTCACTAGGATAACCTCTTAGTATGAATTTTTTTCATTATTAAATATGTTGTCATTTAGTGTCAAAGTCTTAAGCAATATCCTCTAACCTTATACTTTGGCATTTTACCACACTTTCTTTTAAAGTGTATTGTTACACATTCCATAGCAAATGTAAACAACAAACTCTTAGGGATGGGTGCAACTTATTTACCATATACAATACAAATTAGATTGTTTTTCATAGAAAAAGCTTGCTATTTTTTTATTTGAATTTACTGAAACATTCTTGAAGCTACAGACTCCTGTAAAGACATCATGACATACTGAACCTACAGTGCCTCAGTACTTGAATTAGTGTACAAGCTACTATATTTCTATGGTAATTGCAGCAACAGGAGAGTCTAAGATCCTAATAACTGTCAACTCTGATTCACAGGTGAAACACTCTAGATTGAAAATAAACACGTAATGATTTATTACTGAAATTATAAGGCATGGAAGAAGGTGATCTTCTAAAGAAGTATGTTGTTTTAAATTACCCAGAATGCACCAATGTTGTATGTAAATCTTTGCCATTACCTACGCTGCCATCATTTTGTGGATATGGAAGAAAAACTGAACAGACAGTGAAACTTAAAACATCAAAACACATGACATAATCTTATTGTCTTTTTTCAAATCATTTGCAGATTTAACATTTAGGAACATAACTGGAAATTAAATTCATTTTAAAACAAAGATGCAAGATAAGTGTGACAGGACTCTTTAAATAAGATGGCTGCATACTCTAACAGTGTTGTATACAATCAATACCAGCATTTTTGTAACTCCCACAAGTATTCACACTCTTACACTAAATATCTTTAGAAGCATCAGTGTCCAAATAATTTATATTGCTATCACTTTACCCACAAAGTGTAAGAATTGAGTACTCTTATTTAAAAATTCTGGAAACATCTGCCATTCAGTGGTGTTACTATGCCAAAATATTAGTATGTTATCAATAAAGCAACAGTAAAAGGTTTACATTTGAACAATACTTACTTCTCCCAATAGCCCAAAGCTAGGTTGTCAAAACTGCGTACCATCCTAGCTCCCATTGCTACTTCTGTCACTTGTTAGTAGTACTTGTTCTTAATAATGAAATGTTGCTATTCAAAACATAATCAATGTACTCCATAATAAATTTGCTTCATGTACCATCAAATTGTTACATTGAATTAGATACTCCTTCCATTCCCAGTTCATAAAGAATGACTGTATACAATGATTTGACATTTACTTCTATTAACAAATCATCTCCTTCTGTCTTAAAAGTCTTAATTTTATTTATAATGTCAAATGTGTCTTTAATGTATGATGACTGTTAAATGACAATATCTTTCAATACTAAATCAATAATGGGCTATTGTAAGCCTAGCAAATTTCCCTTTTGGTGTTTTAGTTAACCTATCCCATTTGGTGTTAAATATAAAACGATTCACCCTGTCTCTGGTTCTTTAACCTCTCCGACCTCCTCAAGGGGGGCAGTTGGTCCAAAAAATGGTCACTGTCAGAATTAACATTGTCCAAAAAGTAACCCTCCCCATTATTAACAGTTTGTTCATAGTTGTTAACATTTTCATTAGAATGAATAGGCCTGGAATCCCTCATTGGGTAAACACGTTTGTTTTTATAATCAGCTTGATCCCTTGCCAGCTTCTTGCATTTAATGTTAACATTGTTTTTAACAAATTCATCCACATTTTTAAGCAATTTCTGGTAGTTGGTAGTGTATTGTGGCAACAACAAATCATTCACAATACTAGTATGTAAACCATTCATTTCTTTTTCCAATGCCGCCAACTTGCTATGATTATTTCTAATAAGAATGTCTAAAAGTTGGTTTGTTCCTGGTCATTGTTGGGATTGTTTCTTCATCTTCCCATTTGGTGTTAAATTGGCTTTACCCATCTCATGGTCAATAATTATTTATCACCCTTAGCGAAAATAACTGGAATCATACCAGAGAAAATTTGAGGAGAGTCATACATGGGATAAAGCATTTAGGAGCTCCCTCTGTTCATTAGTAGTACAGGGGGCAATTCTGTGATACATTTTCTTTTTCTCATCCATAGATCCAAAATGCACTTGAATATGGGCTGAATGAGTTTTGTTTTACGTAAATGGGGAGTCTGTTTCAGAGCACTGGTATCCTCTATGAAATAAAGCTGTCACTCCAAACCATTCTGTTGATGTTGCAGAAGAGGTTTAGCTCCCCAGACCAAGTATTTCTAATGCTATCAGTTTACTGATGAGCAGTAAATCCATCATTACTGGGTCAAATGATGCCTTGTATGTCAGACACAGATCATCCCTTAGCAGTCTGTAGGACTATGGTGGGAGGGCAAGGTAATTAGTTAAGATCGAGCTACTGAGAATTAGGGCATTTGCCATTTAGAGCAAGTGGCAGTAAACATGTATGTTGCCAGCTAATAACTCACAGACCCTTGCACTATACCATAATTTTTCACATCACTTTTTTCCTTATTTTTATGAATGCTTCTAATAGTAACCATTGACATTCTACTGAAACAACACAATATTCAAATGAACTTGAAAAAATATCCTAAAAGTTCAGTTACTCCCGTATTTTCCTCTCCTGTTTGCTTTGTATTGCAGTATCTTTTTGTGCATGCATTCATTAACATATCTGGCAGACTTGCTAGATCCAACTCTCTTTTATTCTTAGTTTATATCTCTATAGAGCTTTTGAGGTTCAAAGGGCCATGACTGCAAACTGATTAGATCATGCTTGTCATTTTTTAAAACTACTTGTTTCGTTTACTTCACATAGTAATATGGTTCTCCCCAACATCCCTAGCTGGCTTTATGTAAATAGTTTCTTGTCATTTTACATGCTTATGGCTGACTTGAGTTCAGACTTAGCTGCAACTGAGGCCAATTGTATTTTGTTCTTTTTCATGATGTTATTATACTCCCTTTTCAGTGTGCTGATTTAATTGCCATCATTTGTATAATTTGTTATTTATCATTCTTATTGCTATTGCTCAAATTCTACAATTTGGAAGCTCATACCCTCTATAGACCCTTAGTATTCCTGATACAATGTAGAAATCATATGTAATATCATGTACAGGGCATTTACCAACACCAGACTCACTTAATGGCAAGGTGAGCCACTTAGTAGCCCTCATGGGCAAAACAGTATTAACATGAATAGCCTCTGAATGTGGCAGAGGGTATCACTTTAATAGCCATTTTTTCTTCATTCATATAATTATAAGTGAAGACTAAGCTGATTTAAAAGAGTGAAGATCCTTTTATTTAGTGAGCTACACAACTAAATGCTTGTGGCAAACTGTCAACATTAGAACATTCCTTTTCAAATTCACTTCTGTGTTCCATTAATGAATATAGAGACATAGTCTGATAATGGCAAATTACAATATAATGAGGCTTATACATCATTCATTTTAGTAACTTCCTAGTCCTACTTTCTCAGTTTTGGGTAATTCAACCGAGCAACAGGTAACATCAGATGGTTTTCAGTCTGTCATAGCATTCGTATGTAACCCTATGCTGGAATTGGAGTTTTAGCAGTATTAATATGTCACCCTTCATATAGGATCCTCTTTGTGGTGTCCACGCTTTGAATCAGCAGTATAACAGACATGCTCACATCACAGTAATTATGGTTTTAAGGAGCTAACAATTATCAACACACTCTTTTGAGGACATGTGGCTTTAGTAAGCAGTAGCATCACATTCATTCCTTTTCACAGGGAGGGTAATGGAAATAAAACTAGAAGCAGATGAGAATCAGAAGGCAACTGAAAGCAGAACAAAATCAAGGTCAAATGGAGCCCTAGGCAGGGCAATGGACCAGCCCACTCTCTCCCAGCAGCCATTCCAGTGTCCCATTACTTGGCCATTTTCCCTAATTACCATAAACACTGATTAAACCTATCAGTGTGTATACTACTTTCTTCTTTTCTTTTACAATGATTATAGAGATCTGCATATAATTTTATTTCAAATTCTATAGCACAAACACTGGTGGCCATTTGCTAAACAAAACAGTCTCGCAGTGAAAACAGGCTTAACATGAGCAACAGTAAACTTATCTTTCTTTTGAAAATGCATCTGACCAGTGGCGCATTAAGTGTACCTTAGGTCCTGGTCCGTTTTTAAACCATGGGTCCACTGCACACATTCTTAGGACTGTGCATAAATACATGTGTTCTTTGATTCACCTTCCCAGTTGTTTTAAATTATATTTCTTTTTTAATACAACAACATTTCTTAGAGTGCATCTTAAGTTTTTTGAGTTTTGAGCATTTTTTCCAGGAAGCAGTGAAACAAAATAAATGTACCAATAATGACAAAGCTACATTTCAGAACATTTCAACCATAAAAGACCACACAGACTGCCACCATTATAATCCACCAATATCTGCACTCAACAATTATGGTCATTTTATTGAATTCATACACATCACATGTCTGATTCTTATAAAAATGACCTCAGTAAAGTATTCTGATTTGCTTTACACAAATGCAAGCTAGTCCTGCTAATATGGACTAACGACTTTTTTTTGCTTTATCAGCTCAACAAGGTCAGTCATTTTTTTCACATACATTCCCCAAACCCAGGAATTATAGCTACAATGTTAACCACATCCTTTTCAGATGTCTGTGTCAAAAAATAAATAATAATAACAATGGCCAATGTAACATTTTTCAAATTTGTTTCACACAAACACACAGAATCCAAAATCTTCATACTTAATAAACACAGAAGAACCAATAACCAGTAAATCCAAAAAGCCCAGTGTGCCAAGAAAAAAAACAAATTTGCACTGCAAAATGTATTTTATTGAACCAGTTAAGTGCTTTCATTCCAACTCATTGCTAGGAACTTTTTCAGAACTAATAACATTCCCCAGTAAGCATCATTAAATACTAATTACAAAGGCACATAAGTAAATTTATTCCTGTTACTCAATTAAAATCAATTAAAACATTGCAAGTTATACATAATGAATAAAATATTTACAACTATTCTGAAAACAACTACCCACATCATTAATTACTGTTGGTACTCAAACTTCATGTCGTTTAAGCTTTAAAATTGGGTTGACTGACGCTGCTTCATTTCATCCTAGCTACATTGTGGCATTAAAATGGAACTGTGATCTTAATTCACAAGCATTAAGGTGTTCTTCTGTAATATACCCTCTTACATCTTTTTTATTTGATCTACTGCTACAAAGAACAAATTATAGTCTTCAACTTCTTCTACATGTCTAAGTAATACGTTACTGTTTTTTTTTTCTAATGTCCAGTATATGTTTATAAATCCTGTCTTTTAACCGCCTAGAGTTTTTTTTTTCCAATATAAATGCTGGCTATAAGGAACAAATAGCTGGGTAAACCATCCCTTTAGAATCACAAGAAAATGACCATTCACAGTAAATTTTTTACCTTTAATTTAAAAACTAGTTGATGCTAATATATATGGGCAATGAGCACAATATCCACATTTAAACACACATGTGAGTCTGTTTTGCTTACTTTGCTTTTGACTTCTCTCCAATAGCTTCTTAAATGATTTTTCTCTCCTATATACTAAATTAGGTGTATCACCCACTTTTTTGAACACAGTAGTGTCCAAATGGAAAATATTCCAATTCTTTTCTAAACATTTTTTGATGGCTCCACTATCAATTGTGCAAGTCGATATAAAGGCTTTACTTCTGTTTATACTTTCTCTTCTTTCACCTCCTATGCTTCCCACTAATCCCCTTTCCATGTTACATACATACATACATACATACAAATATTTCAAGCACAGGCATTAATGCCCTACTAGCTTGCCAATATTCCAAAATACTTGTTTCCATACTAAGTGTCCAGGCTGTTCTTAAAAATATCTAAACTAGTACATGCTTTAATGTAATTTGGTAGTCTGGTCCATGCATCAGCTACTCTGTCAGTGAACCAATTAGTACACTTCTCATTCCTATAGAATCTTCTACATAGCTTTTCAGATGATTCTCTAGTACTTTTTGATAACCCCAAACATTTCCAGAGGCAATTGTCTCTAAATGCCCTATATACCTGATTAAGATCTCCTCTTAGATATCTGTTTCCAGAGGCAGTTGTCTCTAAATGCCCTATATACCTGATTAAGATCTCCTCTTAGATATCTGTAAGAAACACTGTACAAGTTCACATATTTTAGTCGTTCATAATACCTTAAATTTTCACATCCATGGATGCCCTTGGCTTATTTCCACATTTCTCTTTCCAATTTACTCATGCTTGTTTTCTTATAGGATTTCCATATTGTTATTCTGTTCTCAAGGTTGGGTCTAATGTAACTAACAAACAATGACTTCACCATTTTTGACCTCCTAAACTGTATAAATATTTTTATACAACCTATAGTTCTATAATTATCATTAACCAATTGGTTGCTATGATTAGAAAAACTCATAGCTGGATCTACCCATATACTCAGGTCCTTAAATGAGTCTACAGTTTCAATCATTGTGTGCTGTATTAAATATTCACCTTTCAGTTTATGTCTCCCAAATCTGGTATGCTTAGTTTTTGATGTATTTATCATAATATTATTCTCCTGTGCCCAAATGGTCAATTTAGTCAGGTTATTTTGCAGACATGCCTTATCTGTAACACACGTAATCAGTTTACCCAATTTCGGGTTATCTGCTTATAGACTGTAGAACACCTCAGATGAAAATATTAGGCCTGAAAGATGCAATCGAAACAAGTAAGGCCCTAGGACAAAGCCCTGTGGGACACCCTGACTGTAACCAAGGATTTCACCTGTCCAGTTGCTGTATGATACTTGCCATGTCCTATTTGTAAGTCATGCAGCTATCCATCTTATCAAGAGTACATTGGTACCTAGTTGTTCTAATTTATTGATCAGTGTTTTGTGTATGACCCTGTAAAATGCTGAAGTTAAATCTATATAAATTACATCACAACACAAATTTTCATTCATAGCTGTTATTATATTGTTATAGAACATCTTGTTACATGTGGTAATAGATCTATTTTCAACATATGCATGCTGATATATGGTTTCAAGTCCCAACCTATCCAGTTCTGAGAATAACGTATCCAATAGTACCTTCTCCATTATTTTTCCACAACATGAATGTAGACTTAAGGGTCTATATGACTCTGGATTTGTCCTACTCCCCTTTCCCTTAAAGACAGGTTTAATAAGCGCATGTCTCCAATCTTCAGGAATTTCCCCTTATTTATATGACCTAGTGAATAATAGATATAATGACAACGTAAGTTCTTGCTGAAGTGTTCTTAGGTCATTGTTACTATTTCTGTCTCCTCCCTTTGCTTTGCTTGGATCCACTTTACTCAGTTCTTTTTCAATATAATCTAATTTGATTCTAGTATCTGGTGTTACTTGGATGTCACTAGGACAACTTAACACCCCTTTTGTGGAGCCAAACTGTTTTGCATAATATTTTGTAAATATATCTATAATCTGCTGTGTCTGAGAATAAATTTCAGAATCTGCATACAGTTTATCAATGTGTATGTCTTTACTCCTTCCACATCTTATTTATCTATAAAAAGGTTTCTTATTATGTTCAATATCTTTATATAAATTTTCTTCAAATTTTTCTTGATCTTGTCTCACACTATGCTTAATTTGTTTCTCCAGCTTTTTTATTTCAGTTTTCAAAGTTGTAGTTCGACCTCTCTTTCATTTCTTATATTTTTTGTCTCTCACTTTATTCAGATATCTTGTTCTTATGGAAATATATCCCCCTGACGTTGTATGCCTAAATCCTGATGTTAAACATTTTTTTGATTTTTTTGCATTCAAACAATTTCTCTTTCAAAGCTTTTCACATTCCAACTGCAGTTTTCCCACTGAACACCTTACTCCATTTAGTTTTACATAATGACTGTTTTGCTTCCATATAATCTATAATTAACCTTCTGTGCATTGGCTTAGATTTCAGTTTGGCAGAATTATCTAGCAACAACATAGCAATAAAAACACACGTAGGTTACACACAGCAGGTATATTTAATAAAAAAAAATAAATAAAGAAACAAACATAGTAGTAAGTGCTTTCACGGACTTATTCCGCTTTATCAGACTCTGATGAAGCGGAATAAGTCCGTGAAAACGCTTACTACTATGTTTGTTTTTTATTTTTTTTAACTATACCTGCTATGTGTAACCTACATGTGTTTTTATTGCTATATTTTTGATTTTTGCTCGTTGGTTACTTTATCCAGCACAGAGGGATTTTTTTCTGTTATCTAGCAACAAATTAACCTTTATAACCCCATGATCACTGCACATCAACGGTGGTAAAACTTGACTTGAAGTAACAGTAATTTCTTTAGAAACACAAACAATGTCTAGTATGTTCCATCCCAATATTTTTTTTTTTTTTTACAATCTGAAGCAATTGTTGCTCCTGAATATAGGTTGTGAATAAATTCCTTACTAATGTTGCTGAATCAATATTATTCCAGTCTGTTTCTGGTAAATTTAACTCCCCAGCTAATATTATTCTTCCTTCCTGTGTTTCATGTAAGAAATGTATGAATTCCTCTAGGTCATCTGTACTTGACTTTGGTGGTCTATACACTGCAACAATTGTTATATGTTCCAGGGTTGTCTTTATTTTAACAGTTACACAGTCTATAGTATTGATGTTATCATTAAAGATGTAATAATCACAGGTCTCATAACTATCTTTAATCCCTATCATAACACCCCCACCTGATTTTTTGTTAGAATGTCTGTTGCAGTAAAAACGTTTATACCCCTCACAGAACTGGTTTCCAGTCATTGTTCTTTAACCATATTTCATAAACAATAACATCAGTCTTGTAGCAACACAGCAAGTTTTCCAATAAAAAAAAAACATTATTATTAATGCTCCTAGCATTAATAACCATCAGAGATGCATCAAATGTTGCTATCTGTGAACTGTTAAATGTTCAACCTGGCAAAAATCCTGGCTAGTGTCTGTCAAATACTGCAAAGTATCTGCTGGAAACATTCTCATCCCTGATCTTGACAAATGCACACCATCCTGTCTGAACACATGTATGCCCAAAACTAGGCTTGGATGCTCTATACATTTCCATTTTTTTAAAACAAGACATTTTTTCTGTGTAGGTATTTACCTAAAAAATCTTTTCATTCACGGTGACCTGACTATCCTTTCTATAGGTGATTTGTGAAAAATATGTCCTAACACCAGTACAAGCTATATTATCTAAGAGGGGTGTCAGTTCCCTACTAAAAGTCAGAGAATCCTTGCAGATGAGATCATTTGTACTGACATGAATAAAAACAGATCCGTACTTCCTTACATTAAGGAGCTCCAAGGCTTGGCTCACATCTTCTACGTTTGCTCCAGGAAAGCATAACACTATTCAATGTTCATTATCTTTTCTACAAATATAAGTAACAGTTCCTCTAATAATGGAATCTCCGATTACAAGAATATCTTTGCTGAGCAGCTCTGAAGAATCTTCCACTTCTAATACAGTAATATCTGCTCTATCAGTTGTTACAAAGGTTAGATCTTCATTAGTCTTATTAAACCCAATGTTTCATTGTGTATTAAATTCTCATCCAGCTGATATTGTAAATCCACAGCTTAAGCCATGTAGTTAACATCTTTCTTTCTCTTCTTTTTTCTTACAGTAATGTTCTTCAGTCCTTCCACGTTCAATTTTGATTTCTTCCTTTTCACCTGCCCTTTGCCTCTTTTTTCTACCTTCTCCTTTGGAAAAATGATGCCCTTTTCTGTAGACTAAAGGTTTTCCTGATAGAAAAATATTATAATTCCCTGCAACCTGTGTGTTATATAACAAAGTATATGTATAAGTTACCCCAGATTTGTAAAGACTCATGCATTTTCATATGGTACTTACGTATTATCGCAACCAGATTTTTGCAGTCATAAAGGTTGCTTCCCGATAGTGAAATGTGTCTGGTAAGATTTTAAAAATGGGAGACAATGTGTTTTCTTTGACAAGGAAGGGTCTTTTATGCATGGTTATGAATGCAAATTCGAAAAATAGTGAACTGTCTATGCATGCACTTCCCTGGTGGCAGCATATCATTGCATCTTCCCGGTTACTGAAATCACTTCCATGATTACACGTAGTAAGAGCACTTTCCCAAAACATCTCATTGCCGGACAATGCTCTCTTCTTCCTGTACTTTGTGGCTGTTAGCAACCATTTGTTTTTCTTTTAATTTTGACCTGAAGATGTATTTACAAGTAGCACCCCCCCCCCAAAAAAAAAGTGACCAAAACCATCATGACAGGGTCTGCCTTTGCCTTCTCTGAAGGCTGCTTCCTTCCACACTGTCAAAATAATCCGTTCGTCAGAACAACAGCAGGCATTCTAATTCAAGTGTGCGTGTGTAAGGCACTCTGAAAACACGAAGCGGGTTTCCTCAAACGTTTGTCTTCCCCTTCACACAGACCCTGTAATGGAAAGGTAGTCCACAACAAATAAAACAGACCCTAAATACCACCTTACGGTGGTTTGTGGCCTCGTTTGTACATAAGTATTGTAAATTCGCAACCGCGAAAATCTGGTTGCGATAATACGTAAGTACCGCATTTTCTAACTATATTAAATGATGTAAAGAAGGCTGCGAGTACACCAATAAGTGCTAAGGCTGAAAGCCGAGAAACAAACTGATGCGACAGCGTAAGATAAAATCAAATCAATAATATTTATTGTAAACAACCGATAACACAAGAGTTTAGCGCTTTCACCCACAATGACAGGGCTTCCTTCTCGGAAGCCCTGTCATTGTGGGTGAAAGCGCTAAACTCTTGTGTTATCGGTTGTTTACAATAAATATTCTTGATTTGATTTTATTTTACGCTGTCGCATCAGTTTGTTTCTCGGCTTTCAGCCTTAGCACTTATTGGTGTACTCGCAGCCTTCTTTACATAGTTACGCTAGCTCAACTATATTAAATGAGATAGAATTCAATAGTGAAGTGGTTTTTGTTACTGTGGATATAATAAATTTATACGCTGTTATACCACATGAATTTGGTATCTCATGGCTAGAATGTGAATTATATGATATAGCTGAATTAAAGAATGATAAAATAAATGTGGCAGTGACCTTGATGGAATTAATCTTGGAAAATAATTTTATTTACTTTGATGGGCACTTGTATAGACACGCAACAGGTGTGGCTATGGGCGCAGCATGCACCCCGAGTTTTGCCAACCTAGTTATGTCTAGATGGGAAAAGGAATATGTTTTTGCTAGTCAATTTAAAGATTCTTTTTTTTAATATAGATGCTTTGGATGACCTTTTTATTTTATGGCAAAATACCAAAGAAAAGCTTTTACAATTTTTAAGTTACTTGAATAACACATGTGAATTTTTAAAGTTTAGTTATATAAAGAAAAATGTGTTTTTAGATGTAGAGCTAATCAAAGATAGAGACCAGTCAAGATTTGTGTCAAATATTTATATGAAGAAAGCATTCTCCAGTAAATACTTGTTTTACAACAGCTGCCACCCCACATTTAAAAAGAAAGCATTTGTCAAATGTCAGTTGGTACGCTTGACTCGTATGATAACAGATGATCAAACATTTAGACAAGAAAGTGAAAATGTATTAAAAATGTTTTTAAATAGAGACTATCCAAACAGGTTTTTAATGGAAATTAGAGGTGAAGTTTTTAGTAAGAGGAAAAAATGGAACCTATGTTCCCTTTTTAAATTCTAACATGGAAAGGGGATTAGTGGCAACCATAGGGTATGAAAGAAGTGAAGGTATAAACAGAAGTAAAGCCTTTATATTGTCTTTCACAATCGACAGTGGAGCCATCAAAAAATGTTTAGAAAATAACTGGAATATTTTCTGTTTGGACATGGCTGTTTTGAAAAAAGTGGGTGATAAACCCAATTTAGTATATAGGAGAGACAAATAATTTAAGGCACTATTGGAGATAAGTAAAATACAGAATAAGCAAAACAGACCCACAGATATGCTCAAACATGGGCATTTTGCTATATTAGCATCAAACAGTTTTGAAATTAAAGGTAAAAAATTTACTGTGAATGCTCATTTTTCTTGTGATTCTAAAGGGGTGGTATACCCGGCTATTTGTTCCTTATGTCCAGCCTTTTATATTAGAAAAACCTCTAGGAGGTTAAAAGACAGGATTTATGAACTTATACTGGACATTAGAAAAAACAAAACCAGTAATGCATTGTTTAGACATGTAGAAGAAGTTGAAGACCATAATTTTTTCTTTGTAGTAGTAGATCAAATAAAAAAGAAGTAAGATGGTATATTACAGAAGAACATCTTAATGCTTGTGAATAAGATGGCAACTCCTTCTTAATGCCACAATGTATCCAGGGTGAAATGAAGCAGAGTCAATCAACCTAATTTTAAAACTAAAATAATATGAAGTTTGAGTACCAACAGCAATTAATGTTGTGAACAGTTGTTTTCAGAATAGCTGGAACAAATTGTATTCATATAACTTGCAATATTTTAATTGATTTTAATTGAGTAACAGGAAATTATTTTAGCCATGTGCTTTTGTAATTAATATTTATCGATGCTTACTGGTGAATATAATTAGTTCTGAAGAAGTTCCTAGCAATGAGTTGGAATGAAAGTGCTTAACTGGTTCAATAATATTCATACTTAACAAACACACATACATGCGCACTAGTCTTGCAAAAGCAGATTACACTTGTATTAAAAATGACCAGATAATAAGAGCATGAGGTACTTTCATCCACAGAGAGCCTCTTCCTCCCAGCAGTTATACCCATTTTGTTGACTGTGTTCACCCCTCATTGTTATGAAGAAATAAATTACATGTATTTTATCTGTAGCTTTGGATGTACTATATGAAATGGTATAAAGATCACCAGCATCATACCATAAGATCCAGCAATGTGTAGCAAAGTTTAAAAAGAAGAGTATTCATGAGATTATATTAACCTCCTGATAACATTTGCTTAGTCAGTATGCACAATCTCAACAGAAGTAAAAGTCATCAGAATAATACCACATTAATGAGAACTATTACTAAAGCAGAGATTTCATTTAGCAAACAACTTTGCATTTAAGAGCTTCATATACAAATGTAGTGCCTGCTGCCCATGAAGAGCTTGAATTACCTAAGTTGCATTCAAAATAGTGTACTGGTGACATGGCCATAACATTTTCTGAACTAGGTCAGCTATGCAGTAGGGAATGGCTTTAAATAATGATAACAAGTTGACAGTTACTGGGCATGCAGTCCTGGATACCATTAAGTAGCCTCGTCCAAATTCCAGATTGCTCCAAAGTACTGTTGCACTGTCAGGTTAAGTGACTTGCTCAATGTCACACAGTAGGTAAATAAAGGTGAAAAAAGTCAAACCCTGCACCTTTGCCACATGAAGCAGCTCATTTATTAGTTAGAGATTTAGCCCTCTGTGACAACTGCCAAAGTAGCAGTATTTAATTGAATGCAGAAATCTTTTACAACCTGATCTTTTAGAGAAGGAGAAGAGGAGGGGGAAGGCATGCCCGAAGGCAGGAAGAGAGGAGGAAGGTTAGGAGTGTAGTAGTGAGTGTAGGAACTTTGAATGTTGGCAGTAAGACTGGTATAAGGAGAGAGCTAGCTGATATGATGGAGAGAAGGAAGATTGATATATTGTGCGTGCAAGAGACTAGATGGAAGGGAAGTAAGGCCAGGTGTGTAGGAGGCGGGTTCAAATTGTTTTATCATGGTGTGGATGGCAGGAGAAATGGGGTAGGGGTTATCCTAAAGGAACAGTATGCCAAGAGTGTTTTGGAGGTGAAGAGAGTGTCTGACAGAGTGATATTTATGAAGCTTGAAATTGATGGTGTAATGATGAATGTTGTTAGTGCATATGCTCCACAAGTTGGGTGTGCTATGGATGAGAAAGAAAAATTTTGGAGTGAGTTGGATGAAGTGGTGGTGAGTGTACCCAAGGGTGAGAGAGTGGTGATTGGAGCAGATTTCAATGGGCATGTTGGTGAAGGGAACAGAGGGGATGAGGAAGTGATGGGTAGGTATGGTGTTAAGGAGAGGAATGCAGAAGGTCATATGATTGTGGATTTTGCGAAAAGGATGTACATGGCTGTGGTGAATACGTATTTTAAGAAGAGGGAGGAGCATAGGGTGACATACAAGAGTGGAGGAAGATGCACTCAGGTGGATTATATCCTATGTAGGAGGGTCAGTCTGAAGGAGATTGGAGACTGTAAAGTGGTGACAGGGGAAAGTGTAGTTAAGCAGCATAGATTGGTGGTCTGTAGGGTGACGTTGGTCATCAAGAAGAGGAGGAGAAGTGTGAAATCAGTGCCAAGGATTAAATGGTGGAAGTTAAAAAAGGGTGATTGTGAGGTGGAGTTCAGGGAAGAGTTAAGACAGGCACTGGGAGGCAGTGAAGAGTTACCGAATAGCTGGGAAACTACAGCAGAGCTAGTAAGGGAGACTGCCAGAAAGGTGCTTGGTGTGACATCTGGACAGAGGAAGGAGGACAAGGAGACTTGGTGGTGGAATGAGGAAGTACAGGAGAGTATACAGAGGAAGAGGCTGGCGAAGAAGAAGTGGGATTGCCAAAGAGATGAAGAAAGTAGACATTAGTATAAGGAGATGAGATGCATGGCAAAGAGAGAGGTGGCGAAGGCTAAGGATAAGGCATATGGAGAGTTGTATGAGAGATTGGACACTAAAGAGGGAGAAAAGGACCTGTTCCGATTGGCTAGACAGAGGGACAGAGCTGGGAAGGATGTGCAGCAGGTAAGGGTGATAAAGGATAGTGAGGGAAACGTACTCACAAGTGAGGAGAGTGTGTTGAGTAGATGGAAAGAGTACTTTGAAGGGCTGATGAATGAAGAGAATGAGAGAGAAAGAAGGTTGGATGATGTGGGGATAGTGAATCAGGAAGTGAAACAGATTAGCAAGGAGGAAGTAAGGTCAGCTATGAAGAGGATGAAGAATGGAAAGGCTGTTGGCCCAGATGACATACCAGTGGAAGCATGGAGGTGCTTAGGTGAAGTGGCAGTGGAATTTTTAACCAGATTGTTTAATGAAATTTTGGAAAGTCAGAGGATGCCTGAGGAGTGGAGAAAAAGTGTTTTGGTACCTATCTTTAAGAATAAGGGTGATGTGAAGAGCTGCAGTAACTACAGAGGGATAAAATTGATCAGTCACAGCTTGAAGTTATGGGAAAGAGTAGTGGAAGCTAGGTTAAGAAGGGAGGTGATGATTAGTGATCAGCAGTATGGTTTCATGCCAAGAAAGAGCACTACAGATGCAATATTTGCTCTGAGAGTGTTGTTGGAGAAATACAGAGAAGGTCAGAAGGAGTTGCATTGTGTCTTTGTGGACTTAGAGAAAGCATATGACAGGGTGCCTAGAGAGGAGTTGTGGTATTCTATGAGGAAGTCGGGAGTGGCAGAGAAGTATGTAAGAGTGGTACAGGATATGTACGAGGGTAGTGTGACATTGGTGAGGACTGCGGTGGGAGTGACAGATACTTTTAAGGTGGAGGTGGGATTACATCAAGGATCAGCTCTGAGCCATTTCTTATTTGCAGTAGTGATGGACAAGTTGACAGATGAGATCAGACAGGAGTCCCCGTGGACTATGACGTTTGCAGATGACATTGTGATATGTAGTGAGAGTAGGGACCAGGTTGAGGAGACCCTGGAGAGGTGGAGATACGCTTTAGAGAGGAGAGGAATGAAGGTCAGCAGGGCTAAAACAGAATATATGTGTGTAAATGTGAGGGAGGGTAGAGGAATGGTGAGGATGCAGGGAGTAGAGTTGGTAAAGGTGGATGAGTTTAAGTACTTGGGATCAACAGTTGAGAGTAATGGTAAGTGTGGAAGGGAGGTGAAGAAGAGAGTACAGGCAGGGTGGAATGGGTGGAGAAGAGTGTCAGGGGTGATTTGTGACAGACTGGTACCAGTAAGAGTGAAAGGGAAGGTCTACAAGAGGGTAGTGAGACCACTATGTTATATGGGTTGGAGATGGTGGCATTGATGAAAAGGCAGGAGTCAGAGCTAGATGTGGCAGAGTTAAAGATGTTAAGATTTGCACTGGGTGTGACTAGGATGGACAGGATTAGGAATCAGTATATTAGAGGGTCAGCTCAGGTTGGACAGTTTGGAGACAAAGCAAGAGAGGTGAGATTGCGTTGGTTTGGACATGTGCTGAGGAGGGATGCTGGGTATATTGGGAAAAGGATGCTAAGGATGGAGCTGCCAGGTAAGAGGAAAAGAGGAAGGCCTAAGATAAGGTTTATGGATGTGGTGAGAGAGGACATGCAGGCGGTTGGTGTGAAAGAGCATGATGCAGAGGACAAGAAGAAATGGAAACAGAAGATCCGCTGTGGCTACCCCTAACGGGAACAGCCGAAAGAAGATGATGATCTTTTAGAGAATACTGTATCAAAGTAATATGCAACAGTGACTATGTAATGGTTGCTGAAGACTGGATAGTTCTGATCATAACTCCAAATAATGCAGATTATATGACCTGATAAATGTCAACCTATTTACAACTGTTGGAAGCCGTAAATAAAGTACTGCAAAAAGATATTACTAACATGCAACATGTTTAAACTATATTACACAACCCAGGTCTATTAATGAAGCAATTCATTTGTTAGTGCAATTAATAAAGCAAAACAATTACAGACAATATAAATGCTGCAGCAGCTTTTGTTCAACAATACACAAGTCATACAAAAATCAGAAATATTACTGCATATGACATACTGTTATTTATTTATTTTTTTTTTGAGAGGGGGCTTACATCCTTGCAGTACACCTTCATCTCATTTTGACCTCCCTATGTTTTCTCTGTCATCAGGTATAATTATCCACTGTGACAGCACTCAGTATAGGTCACACACACACACACACACACACACACACACACACACACACACACACACATACCTCTTAAATGCATTTCTGTAAAAAAGGTTTGGGTATGTATTGCTGAAAAGCTAAAGAAATTCTCACAGTCCATCACAAATTTATCTACTTGTCCTATTCTCTGTTTATCATTCTTCCTAATGCTGAGCAATATAGAAAAAAGACACCCAGACAGTTCCAATGTAGTAAGAGCAATAGGACCAATAAAAAGGAATTTACAGCCATACTTAAAAATGCTACCAATATACATAACCCCATATAAACTGCAGCAGGAGGGAATTTTGGTTGCATTGCAGGTACTGAGAGAAGCACCCTTGCCTAGCACTACACTAAAGCAATAATAGTCTCAGAAACTCTTAAATGAACTCTAACTTAGAAATGGGACCCCTTTCCACTCACAGTATTAGAAACAAAAACATCTGGTGAAATTAAAAAAAGGAAGAATAAATGCTTACTATCAAATTAATACTTAGCATTTTAAAACAAATTACTCTGCAAATATGTTTTATCAGTGCTTTTCAACTTTAAAAAATCACAGCCTTTCAAGTAAGGCACCAGTTTAAACAACAGTACATTTGTTTTGTCTTCTATTCTTCATTAAAACAGACTGAATTCTAAAATGTGTGTTCTTTGTCTGTCTCTTAAAACTCAGCATATATTTTTATGTCAATTCCAAAGTATGTCTTTCTTTCTTAGCCTTTAATCAGATACAATGCTGGGTTCACTGACAGATGGTATAGTGTTTCTGTAGTTATGTTTAAATATCATGATGGCAGGTGTACCCTCTTCTGTAGGATCTGTAGAGATTCTGTATCGTTTCAGCAAGCTGGTCATGTCCTCCATAGTTTACATTTCACTCTGGCAGTTCTTAATTATGATGGCTGTAACCTTTTCATTCATTATACTGGCCTGTAGTCAAAGTGGGGCTACCTTTCTATGGGTCAATCATTATGCTTCACAAAATTGTTTGAATTTGGAATGATTAAAGGGAATTTTGTCATCTGCTCTTATTGTTTCTAGTACCCCAAGCATTGTAAAAATGATGTCAAGGATTGGCATTAAATTGAGAGCTGATGGGAATTTGAAAAGCAAGATAACTGAGAATCTTGAATAATCAGCACTTACAATACATTTCTTTACTATATACCAGGCCATGAAAGTTTATGCCAATAACTGTCAATGCTGCCTCAGATGGCTCAGTCATCTAGACATGTAAACTTTTGCTGCACTGTGTGTTGCTCCGGTATAACAAAATGTGTTTTAAGATCCTGACAGTTTGTTTATCCATACACAGAAAACAAATCTTTTTTCTGACCATTGTTTAGTTATTCTTCAATCCCTGTCTATTTTGTATGCTTTCTTCGTGCATTTCTACTGCAGTTCTCTAAGTATATATTCAGTCTTGTTCCTTCTGTCTCACTTTTGCACTTTTAATATATTTTTATCATTTCAGCATCACTACTATCTTTATTTTTCTTATGTATTTCTAGTATAAAAGTGCTTAAATTATTTCTGTATTACACAATTATCTGTTCCTTCCTGTATATCTTTGCACAGCAGTGCTCTTGGGCAACATATTTAGGAATGATGTTAGTTTAATTATTTGTCTTTTCTCATGTCACTCTATAGTTTTATGGATTTAACTGGATGTTTAGATAAAAAGTCTGAAAGTGAAAGTGCATGTAGGTCCACACCACGTTTGCATATTTTTTTCTCTGCCTGTATCTCTTCTCCTCAGTAATTAGTGACCAGGTTATGAAACCTGTAACTTTATGGTTGCCATTCTGTACATGAGTTAATTCTGTCTCTTGGCCTACTGAGCTGGCATCAGCTTCTATCATTGTTCTTATGGGAGTCAAATTAAGAATAAAGTCTCTTGAGTTAGGCTTTCTGTTAACTCTTCTACGGTTTTGGTGCTTTTCTTACTATACAAAATGCACTTCTTTTCATAGTCTCTCTTATGTAGCTCATGATAGTACAAAAAACCTTTAGGAACTTAGGACTCAAGCTGGTAACAGACTATAAGCTTCTTAACTGCTCATCCCTTGTAGACTGTGCCTGATGCACAGCTAGAATCAAATATGACTGTCTTGTTCCTCATTAGACTGAAATGTAGCACGTTTGAAAATTACCTTGTTTATTGGGTGTTGATCAAGTTGGTGATAACCTGACCTTTAGCCCTTGCTCCAGTCATTTCAATTATTATATCATATACAACAGGTGTCAGGTGTCTTCCCATCTACAGTATTCTGTGTGCTGCTAACTTTACCAGGCCCTCAAGATTTCTGAGAAGTAACCAAGGAAGAAAATCAAGGTGTAGGACGAAATACATTTTCAACAATGGCTACACTAATTTTTGAATATATTATTCTAGTTTTTTTATATGATGAAAAATCTTTTCTTCTATAGTTCATGTCTCCTGGAGTTGCTTTGGGATTGATGTCTAAGTTTATATGATTTTTTTTTCCTTAATTTTTCCAGTTCATAGGTTCATAGGTATATACCAGGCTAACCACTACTAGAGCCTTTATAAGCCTAGACATGCAGCCCAACCCAATTGCATCCCCTGGTAACATGTGCATCTTAATTGGGGGGGTATGCTTGTTAGAAGGGGTATGCTAGTTAGGGAATGTTTACTGTTGACCTCCATCTATAAGAGATGGGGACCAGCTTGGGGGTTTATTTATGATTAACCATCCGATACTAGTTAGGGAATGTTTACTTTCAGCCTCTGTCTATAAGAGACTTGGGGGATAGCCTGGTGATGAACTTGCGATTTCTCATCTAATGGTCAAGGTTATACCTGAACAAGGTTAGAGATGGAATGGTTAGAGATGGACTCTGATTCACTTGGATGGGGAATCTATTCCAAAGCATGGGGATCCTTTTAGTCATATTTCTGTCTCACCAGCATGCTCTATTTATGTTGCAAGCAAAGTTCAAATCCCTGGATCTAGTGTTTCTGGTGCTGCTCATTTCGCGGATGCACAAAAGCTCTATCAGGGCTAAGGATGCTTTATATACCAAGCAAAGATCACTTCTCAACAACGTGCAGGAATCCAAGTATGGAGAAAGGGCTGTAAGGTGGTTTGTGTAGGACAGTGTATTAACACCCTGGATTCTCTTGTTGAGGATCCTCTGTGGGCATTCTAACTGTTGCATATGTCTAGTCAGGTACATGCCAAAAGAGTCATTATATTCAATGATGGGTCTGATAAGGGATGAGTGGAGTGGTACTATAACTTGCCTTGGACCCGGATGTCACACCCTTACTTATAGGTTGGGCGACATAAAATGATTTTCTTACCACATTGGTTGCATGTTGGTCAAAAACCAGATTGCTGTCTACATATGTTTCCAGATCTCTAACTACCAGGTCATTTCTTAGGGGTATCTTATAAATCTAATTTGCCTTTGTAGAGATTTTCCCAAAAGGCACTATAATGCAGTTCTTTGCATTGAGTTTTAATCTATTACTTTGCCACCAGTCATTTGTCTGTGTTAGACCATCTTGTAGGATGTTAGCATCACAGGAGGAATTTGTGATACCTCCCAATTTGCAGTTGTCTATGAACTTGGTGAGCCAGAGGCCCTTAACATTAGCTTTGACCTCCAAAAAGTAAATATCAAACAGGAGTAGGCCCAGCACAGAGCCCTATGGTATTCCATTGGTGGTCTGCCTGTTGGTGGCAGTGGCCTCACCAATCTTAATGTCTTGAGATATATCCTTGAGCCAGTTGGCAGTCCACAGAGTTATGTGGGGATTTAAGCCTAGTTCAATGAATTTGTTCACAATACCTGAGTGGGGTACTGTGCTGAATGCCTTAGCCAGGTTTAGGTAGGTGGTATGCACCATTTTCCCTTCATCCATAATCTTGCTTACCTTTTCAAAGGTTTAGTAGACATGACCTTCCTTTGACAAAACCAAACTAAGATGGGTTCAGTGTCTGTAGATTGCAAATGCTATTGTTGATCATTTCCAGATAAATCATTCAATGGCTTTGCATATTAGACCAGTCAGACAAATCGGTTTGCAGTTTCAGGGGGTCAGTTGATGGTCCACCCCTGATGATAGGATCATAGGAGGCTACTAGGCTAATTGCCCTGGGGCTCTTACAAGCCTAGCCAAGAGTTTATCCCTAAAAAATAAACCTTAGTCAGCAGCTGTCACCCCTGTCACTGAGGGACACAGGTGGAACCCCTTGGACAAATTTGTGGTTTCTCATCCACTCATCAAGGTTGCGCTTGAAGAAGGTCAGTGACATACTCTGTTTGATGTGTATGGGAAGTCTATTCCAGAGATGGGGCAGCCTCTGGGAGACAAACCTGTCTCTCCAGCAGGTTTTGTTAATGTTGTATATTAGATTTAGGCCTTTCAAGTGGGTAATGTGCGAGGAGTTAGAGCATCTCTAGTAGTGTAGGGTCTAAGATTGCCTTGTAGGTGAGATACAGATCACCTCTGAGCAATCTGTACGATACCGAGTAGAGTGATAGTGATTTCATCCTGTCCACATAGGACAGGTGTTGGTGGCCATGGATTCTATTTGTGAGGTATTTCTGTGGCCTTTCCAGCTGGTGCAGGTGTTTGGAGAGGTACATACCAAATGGGATGTTGTGCTCAATTATTGGCCTAATGAGGGAGGAGTACAGAGAGGTAATAACCTCCTTTTTTCTGAATGCAATCCCTTTACTTATGAGATGAAACAAGTAAAAGGCTTTTCTGACCATTGCGGCTATATGATGGTCAAATGTGAGATTGTTGTCAACCTAGGTACCCAGGACTCTCACCACAGGTTGTGTGCTTAGGGGGTTGCAGTTGATGTGGTAATCAGTAGGGGCCATGTCTTTGCTGAATGGTATGATAATACATCTTTTTTGCATTTAACTTAAGGCCATGACATTGGCAACAGTGATTTGTTGCTGTGAGACCCTCTTATAATATAACATAATTTGGGGAGTCAGTGACAGCACCCAGCCACAGGCCTTTTGTCTTTGCCTGGACCCCTGAGAAGTATATGCCAAACAATAGGGGTCCCGAGACAGATCTCTGGGGAACACCACTAGTGACAGGCCTGCTTTCAGAAGTGGAGGCACCTATTTTGACCTTGTGGATTCTATCGGTGAGCCAGTTGGAAACCCATCTGATGAGATAGGGATTTACACCAAGTTGTGTTAGCTTTTTGATGATGCCCAAGTGGGGAATTGTGTCATAGACTTTGGCCAAGTCAAGGTAAGCATTATGCACTGACTTTCCCTCATCCAGTGGCTTAGTGACAGTCTCAAAAAAGTCAGTTCTCCATTATGCTGGAATGAAGCCTGCACTTAGGCTGTGGTTGAATAGGGTGTTCAATAGTGAAGCTAGTTCTTGCTGAAGTTGGTGCAGAGTACAACCTGGGATACTGTCAGGTCCCATGGAAGCTGTGTTCTTTGCCTTGGATACAGCCTTTAACATTTGATCTATGGAGATGTGAGGTGCGGGACAAGTATTGGGGATGTTGAATGGGCCTTTGTAGGAGGACAGGGGCGTGAAGTTTGCACTGAACCTATCAGCTAGCAGATTGGTTAAGTCAAGAAGATCACTGTAAGTGGTACCATTGAAAACTAATTTGGAACAAACCTGAGCTTTGCCATAGAGGTTCCTGATGTAACTGTTTTCCCTTTGTTTTGGAGGTTAGTTTTCATTCGTAATTGGCTTTGGAGGTTTTCAGTAGTGATCTAGTTTGCTTGTTGAGGCTAAGGAGGAGGTTTTTCCAATTGGAAATTTGTGCCTTTTTACCTTTGGACAACAGTTTCTCCCTTTTGTTGTACAGACTGTTGATAGAGGATGTCCACCAGATAGGTTTGTGTTTCCTCGAGGAGCAGGTTTTAGTTCTGTGGTATATGGCTGAGTCCATGCAGTTGTACAGGTGCTTGTATACTGCATTGGGGTACTATTCAGCATAGCTGTCTGCATCCTCTGAGGGGGGTGGTGGTGTGAAGCTACTGATACCCTCCCTTAGGAGGTTGTAGTCAGCTATTGAGAAGTTTTTACCCTGGTTATGGCTGGGGGGGGTTGGGCAGGACAGAAACTTTGAATGAGACAGACCGATGGTCTGAGCTCACCAGGGAAGAACTTACTATGGGGGTGGTGCAGTGGTCACCTATGTTTGTGAGAACCAAGTTCAGAATGTTATCTCCCCTTGTGGGGGATGGTGTATTACAACTGATGAAGTCAAGGAATCACTGGGTGAGTGCATTAGTGCAGGAATAGTTCACCCAGACTATGGTGGAGCAGTTAAAGTCACCAAGTATCAGGGTGTTAGGGGGTACCTTGATGGAGTCAAGTAGATTCAGGTAGAAGGAGTGAGTGAGCTGAGTCATGGAGGGGGGGTCTATAGCTGATTATAACTTGGATGGGTGTCTTGCCAACTGTCAGTTGCATCTGGAGTAGTTCTAGTGTATCATGCTGGCAAACCAGTCTGGAGGTGTGATTGTCTTTAATGAAGACAGAGACTCCACCATCCTTAGTCTTCCCAACCTCATTTTGGGTCAGAATGTGTGGAATGAGGTATAGCCTGGTAAGGCAGGGGTGCTTTCTGCAGGCTTGAACCAAGTTTCTGAGATTGCACAGATGCCGGCATCCTCCAATGCAAGGAGAGCCTCCAGTGAGTGCATTTTCAAGTTAAGGCTCCTAGCATTAAGCAGCATGACCTTCAATTTGCTTTTTGACAGGTCTCTTATGTTGAAAGATTTGTCTTTGGGGCATTGCCTAAAAAAGGTACAATTGGGGAGTCCAGAGCCTTGGCCAGAATCCCAGTGGTGACAGGTGGAGGCCATCTCTGCCAAAGCATCAAGGCCTGTCAACTATGTCATCCCAGGCAGACACATACTGGACCCCCTTGGAATGACACCAGAAACTTAGCCAATTGTTGGTCAATTATTTTTTGTTGGTATTGTGGTATCATTATTGGTGAAGGTAGGATGCTGCTTAGGGCTAGGGTCATACCTGTCTGGGACACATACTTTGAGAGCTCAGTTATGTCTCTCTTCATATAGTCCAGGGAGGCACATCTCAAGTCATTCACACCAACATGGACAATGACAGAGTCATAACAGTACCTGTTGTGGAGAGTCTTAAGTGTGTGCATGATGTAGCAGATTCTGGCACCTGACAGACAACTGACCATGATCTTCTCCTTGTTGAGCCTGGTGAGGAGGAATTTGGTGTGTTTCACAGTTGAGTTGCCAATGTTTTGTGATGTGTGTGGAATGTCTTTGCTGTTTAAGTAAGTTTTTATTGAGGACCTCTGCATAGGTGGGTGCATGCTATGCTTGGCTATGTGAGTCAGGAGTATTGACTGTGGTGTGAGAGAGCACGTTTTCCGGGTTACTAATGTAGATGCATTTCTTACAAGTAGAAGAATGATGTGCTAGGAGAACAAGGTTATCAGTGAACATGGCACAGTTGCTACACTGTCTCAGTATGCCCATGTCAACCAGGCTGGTAGGGGAAACTGATGAGAATTGTCCATACATACTGTTCTGAAACTTGGACGGACTTATGGAGAGAGGGGTTTTGATAAGGACTTGTCCACAAGAGTGCAGACCACAAAAACCTAATTAAAATGTAAAATAACTGGCCTGAAGCCCATGTGCTAAAACCAAAACTAAGAGGCTTAGAATAACAGACAACTTTATTCAGACTACTAACAAGCAGCAATAAATGCAGCAGAATAAAAGCACTTGAACACTTAAGAGCAACCAGCAAAGCAAAATAAGATAATAAAGCAGGAAGAACACAATTACAATACAATCAGCTGAATAAAGTGTACATTTGTTTAAGTAGAGAGGGAGGAAACAGAAGATAATTTAAGATTAAGAAACTAAGGGTGTTGGCCTTCCCAAATGTTCTCTCTGTTCACAGTAGAATGAGCTGATGAGATGGGACTGGGAGGAGTGTCCAAAATCAAAGAAGCAAGAGGGTAGTTCTTCCCATATGATCTCTCTATACTCAGTATAGTGAGCAAATGAGATGGGACTGGGAGGAGTGTCCAAAATCAAATTTACAGCAGGGGTAGGCAATTCAAGAGCTACCAAGTTTAAGAATACAACACTTGGAAGGGAAGGTGGGAACAACAAAATGCAGACACAGACAGCAATATTCAATCAAGCAAATAAATAAATGAGGTACAGTTTTGTTAACAAAATGCAGACAGAGACCAGTAATATTCAATCAAGCAAATAAATAAATGAGGTACAGTTTTGTTAACAAAATGCAGACAGAGACCAGTAATATTCAATCAAGCAAATAAATAAATGCAGTACAGTTTTAACAAAATGCAAACAGACACCAGCAATATTCAATCAAGCAAATATAGAAATGCAGTATGAAACAGATCAAGTGCAAAAAACTATACTTATATTACATTTGTGTATCAGATGATTATCAAATCAATCACAGCTAGGCAACAAGGAAGCAGCTCTGATACTGACACAGTCTCACAGAAATGTAACTCTTTATACTAGTAGTATAAAAGAAAAGTTAGACCCTCAGGCAATCTGATAAACACAAAAAGCTGTTTGACCAGTAGCTCATACCTTGGATAGGCTGGCTTCACAGAATGTAAAGCAACTCCCACTGTGAAATCAGCTGAACAAAATGCAGACAGAGACCAACAATATTCAATCAAGCAAATTAATAAATGCAGTACAGTTTTGTTAACAAAATGCAGACAGAGACCAGCAATATTCAATCAAGCAAATAAATAAATGCAGTACAGTTTTGTGAACCAAATGCATGATAAGGGGAATAACCATTTCTGTCCTCTATTCGTTTGATAAGTAGCCGGTTTTGACGGTGTAATTGAAAAGTGACTTAAGGAGTCATGTTTCAGACTATTTAAAAGGCAATCAAGAATATTGTTGGGTCCCAGTAAGGCTGTATTTTTAGTCTTAGTGAGCATCACTATGACCTGCTCCCTGCTGATAGTTGGGGGGGGGGGTATGCTGGTAGAGATTCAACAAGGGGTGGCCTGAGGGGAACGTTTGAGCTGAATTTGTCAGCCATCAGATTTGCTATGTCACTCTGCTCAGTGAAGGTGGTACCATTTACTACCAGTTCAGCACACTGTTGTGTGTTACCTTTGAAGTTTCAGATACAGCAGTAGAAGGCCTTGAGATTGTCTTTAACATAAGAAACTATCCTGACCTTGTAATTGGCTTTATTGGATTTAATTAGTCCTCTTAGTTTCCTGTTTAGTTGTATTAGTTAGCTCTTGTCGTTATGAGAGTTGCTCTTTCTGAACTTGGCCATGACGTTTTCCTTTGGTGATGCACCCTTTTAAGATTAGGATTCCAGCAACGTGGTTTATTTTAGGGGTTTGTTATGGGCTTACTTCTGGTAGGTACAATAGCCTCTATGCAGCCATTTACATGTTTGTACAGTGTTTCTGTGAATAATTTTGCATAAGATGTTTTGAACTCTGGGTTGGGTCGGGCATTGAATTTTGACAAACTCTCACTTAATAGGATGTAGTTTGCTTTAGAATTGTTTGCAACTGTAACAAGTTTTGCTGGGTTTTCCAAGTTGATTTTATTTTGAATGAGACAGCTTTGTGATCCAACCTCACCAGTTAGGATGTGACTTGGGGGTTGGGGGGGTGCAGCATTCTCCCATATTAGTGAGAAAAAGGTCAAGTAAGTTTGGACCTCTGGTTGAAGTGTGCACTAACTGATCAAGGACATTTGTGTTAATAAAGTCCAGGAAACTTTATGCCAGCAAGTCAGTGGCAGTGTATGTTTCCCAGTCTATTGAGGGGTACTTAAAGCCTCCCATGAATAGTGTTTGGTTGGATGAAGAGGGCCTCCAGTAGGTCTAGATAAAAGCTATGGGATTCTTGAGACATAGACAGTGACCTATAGCTTGCTAAGACATGGTAAGGGACTCTATCTAAGGTGATTTGCACATGGATGAACTCCAGGTTATCATCCTGTTTAACCAGCCTTGAGGTATACCTGTTGCTAATGTAGATCAAGACACCGCCAACTTTAGCCCCTGACTGCGTGGCTGATGGTCTAAATGTATGGAAAATACTGTATCCTTGTATTGCTGGAGTGCTTTATGTGGCTTTAAGCTACATCTCAGTAATGGCACAAATGTCTATGTTCTCTAGTGTGATGAAACCTTGTAGGGTGTGGAATTTCTTGTTAAAACTCCAAGCATTGAGCAATGACACTTTTATGTTCTTTTGATTTTATTTGCTTCATCAGTAGGTTTATCACTTTGGTATTAACAAGCACTCACAACTTTACTCCACACATCAAATGACTATACTTGGATGACATGGTGATTTACAGATCCAACACCTTACTTTAAACAACTCCAACAAGACTTTCTGGACATTAACAATGTACTTTGTGACAAACAATTAATACTAAACTAATTCAAAACTAAAGTCATGCTCTTTGGAGTCCGCCAGAAACGTACCTCACTTCAAAATGTCTGTCACAAACTTGACTGCTGCCAACAACCATTCGCAACCACCACATCTTTCAAATACCCAGGCATTTCACTTGATCCCAGGCCAAATTTCCAACTCCACATTGACAAAACTCATGAAAAAATCCAACCAATGTCAGTCTGGGCATGAAAATCACAGAACAGAGCAGAGAAGCCACTGGGAAAAGGATTCTCATGGCTCATTTTAAATATGGACTTCCAATTATCACTACTGCCTCTGAAAAAAAACTGTTGTATCTTTTCAAGCAACCTCAAGCAAGATATGCTGCTTCATCTCATGTCCCTACAACAGGGTTTACACGGAACTTGGCTTATGTAACCAGAGCTTCACAATGCCCAGGGGAAATTCATTGATTTTGGTCAACTATTGGCCTAAAAACATCTCTGTAAAGTACTTATTACTGGTATTTTTTAATGTTTATTTCTGCACTGTAAAATACAAACCTGCTAGATCTGCACTTTCTGTTTTTTTTTTGGCCTGTAATTAGAAAACTTTGGTTCACACTCCAGTGGGAGTAGAAGGAAGTCGCTTCTGAGTTTGTGAATTCTAAAAGACCCTGAAAGTGTGCTTTTGTACTCTTTGCCAGAGGGCTGTTTGAAATTTTTTTTTAATTTCTCTGCGTCTATATAAGTTAGCCATGTTTGAGCAACATTTGACTCACTTACTTAGAACTTTCGCACTGCTTGGTGACCACATAACTAGAAATACATTAATTTTGGTCAACTACCAGCCTGAAAATATCTCTAAGTATTTATTGCTGTCTTTTTTTTTTTTTTTTTTTTTTTGATTTTGCATTTATTTCTGCATTGCAAAGTTCAAATCTGGTAGATCTGCATTTAGTGGCTTTTTTGTAATTTATGGTTAGGAAGTTCTGGTTTATACTCTAGCAGGAGTAGAGAGGGACCACATCTTTTCTGAGCTTGTTATTACTGAAAGAACCTGACAGCATGCTGTTTTGCTGTTGGCCAGAGGGCTGTTTGAAGTTTTTAAAATTTCTTTACCACTACAAGATAGTTACATTTTTGTGAAACTTGGCTTGTTTATCAGAGCTCTATGAAACTGGTTAACCACGCCACTAGAAATACATTGAGTGGAATCAATTGCCAACCTGAAACATCTCTGTTAAGCACTTATTGTTATTCTTTTTTTTCATTTATTAAAGTTCAGACCTGCTAGATCTGCACTTATTTTTGGATTTTTATGGCCTATAGTTAGAAAGCTTTGGTTTACACTTTAGTGGGTGTAGAGAGGAACCAGGTAATTTCTGAGCTTGTGATAATTGAAAGAATCTGAAAGTGTGCTGTTCTGCTATAAGGGGGCTGTTTGAATGGTTTTGAATTTCTCTGCCTATATAAGTTAGTATCATGCAATGGCAGTTAGCAGTGCCACATACAGAAGCAGTGCGTAGAACCTCAACTTTTCCTATAAAAACACCTCCAAATCCCCTTGAGTGCTTAGTACTTTGCAGTTGCTTATCAGGTCCCTGGTGTGCATGCAGAAAAGCACTGCTCTTCATGTTTTGACTTAGATTATTTTTACCCCTTTAACACTCCAGTAAAACATCTCTACCTCCTGCAGCCCTTTCTATTAAACATCTGGAAAAATGGATTTGCACTTTCCAACTGTCTCTATAGCCACCTTGATGGAAATGGGCATCCTGACACAATGTAGCATTTGTCCCATGTTTACTGACAACCACTTAATAGTTAAAAAATCTGAGTATGTGGGGGATGTAATTATGCAATTTCATTGGAGGCAAGGCTGTCACACACAGCTACTACAAATACCAAACAGGTTGTCAGTAACAAAACACCACACTATACCTACCACACACATTACAGACCAAACACACAGACTTACATATGCTGAGGCTCTTAAAATTAGCCTGCCTAAACCACGAAGGTCTCTCAAATGCAAACAGAGTAGCAGGTACCCTCAGCAACCTCACAAATACTCAACCCGGGTAACACCCACACAAAATATGTGTCTATATCTTAAAGTGTCTCACCTCAAAGTCTCATAAGGCAAGCCTCCACATGCCTCAGCATCCTGGGCATAGAAAATTCCATTGTGAACACACTGATGCACCACTGACCAAGCTGTGCAAGGTGAAGGTCACAGTCAGTTGCCTACTGGCGGCCAGGATTCATCACATCATGCATGCACTCAGGTCCTTGCACAAAAAGTACACATATGACACAGTCATAGTACACATGGGAGTAAATGACCTGAGATGTACCTCCCTGGACTACATGAAGAGAGACATGATGGATCTATCAGAATATATCTGAGGCAGGTATGAACCTAGCCCTGAGAAGCATTTTACCTTCACCAAGAATGATGTCACAATATGAACAAAAGATGATTTACTTCAGCAACTGGCTTAGCTTCTTGTGTCATTCAAAAAGGGTACAATACATATCAGCCTATATGTGTTGGGAAGGATGTAGCCAGGAATACACTCTGTACACTACAGAATATAAATTTTATTTGCATCACTCAGCAACATTGTAACTTTTTTTAGGCCATGTTATTTTTACGACGGTCTAAATTAATGTCCCTAATAACAAGTACATAACTTGCTTATAGAGAGGATTGCAAATCTAAAAATAATATCTTTAATAGTTTTAGGGGAACCGCTGAAAATGATGTGTACATTTATTAACTGCAAGGGCGGGCAAAATTTTGAAAGATCTGTCCATTTGTTTGAAATGCCAGGTGGGATAGGGACAGTAAAAAGAGTTTGTGAGTTCAAAATGGAATTTTCTGGCTAAATGTCTGGGAGATGGTAGACAGTCCTAACTGCTTTGCCAGGGATGACCTGCACTTATCTCCCCCAAGGCTTTCGTATATTGGCAAAAACTTTATTCACCAAGTAAAACTTTTTTAGATAATGTCAGTGTTCTAAAGCTTCTGACATAAATCAGAATACAGATAAAATTAAGGTATTGCTGCTCAGTGCTCAGAGTTTTAACAAAAAACTCCACTCCCTACAGACACTCCTTACCCTGGAATGCATTAATATATGTATTGTTACTAAGACCTGGTTCAAGACTATTGAGAACACTTCATCAGTACATGGCTTCAATGCCTACCATGTGTTCAGGCCCACCACATTAGAAAAAGGCACTAAAGTCAGTGATATGTCGATATTCGTAAAACACAATTTCACCTCCAGAATCATTAGACAGGATAATGACCCAAAATTCCTACATATTCAACTTACCATTAACAAAACCCCATATTATGTCATAGCTAACTATAGGACCCCCTCAAGGCCTCCTTGGCCTATACCTTCTATCTGACTAGTATGGAATCCCCAGTCATTCAGCCAAACACCATTCTCCAAGGAGACTTCAACTACCCCTCCCTCAACTGGGAGACTTATACATCCTCCAGCTTGTATGTCCAGAGATTTTCTAACTTCATTAAGACAAATTTACTGGATCAAGTTTGTCTGCATCCCAGCAAGGGGAGACAAAATCCAGGACTTAGTTCTCACCAATACCAGGCAGCTATATTCCTTACTAGTTGTAACATCCTTCCTAACCAAACCAGATCATAAATGAATCACATTCACCATAAGACTGAAGCCAGAAACATCCTCCAATAACACTGTATTCAGAGATTTGCATCATGTTACATGAAATACTGATAAAGAAAGTTCTGTTGTTACCTTCTTATATACAAGATTCATATGATTTTCTAAGGAAAATAAAAGATATATATTGGGGTGAGAACATGTACTTTATTACGGTGGATGTAGAGAGTCTCTACACCAACATTTCACATATTTTGGGCTTGGAAGCCATAAAATTCTTTTTGAATGATAGTCCTAAAACATATTATGTCTTGGAATTGGTGGAATTCTGCTTGAAAAATAATTTTTTTGAATTTAATGGCATTGTTTATAGACAAGTTACAGGTACTGCTATGGGGGCAGCGTTTGCGCCAGCCTATGCTAACCTGTTTATGGGGCTATTTGAAAATGAACATCTGTATAGGTTGCCTTTCTTTCAAAATAATGTTCTAAGGTATTTTAGATTTATTGATGACTTAATTTTCATTTGTCATGGGGATTGGGATACATCAGATAATTTCATTGATGAATTAAATAATAACAGATTTGGTATAAAATTTAGTGACATACAAAAGGGAAATCAGGTTAATTTTTTGGATATTTCGCTTAAGGGCAATAATGGCTTTCCCATATATACTAGCATTCATAGAAAATTTGATGAAATAAGCTGGAAAATGTGGGGAGATAGTTGCCATCCCCCATCGTTGTCAGCCATCCTCTGGGGAATTTTTGAGAATAAAAGACTCAATTCTGATATTGATATGGCTTTTAGGGAGGCCTATAAAGTGGCTGAGATATTCAAAATTAGAGGTATCACCCAGATAATGTAGAAAATAGCTTGTATAGAGCCTTTAAACAGAGTAAAGGCACTATTAGACAAAATAACTATGAAGGTAGCAATAAATATGGGACTGAACAGGAGAGAATGTTTTTTGTTACAAAGTACACTAACTTCTCTATGATTGGTAATAAAATCATTATGGAATATTGGAACTTTATTAAAAAAGATATAGCATCACTGAAAAATATAAAATTAATGACATCATATAGAAAGGGAAAAGTATACAGGACTTTTTGATACACAGCATTTATAAAAAGCCCTGTACTAATGAATTAAATGTTGTGAAGAATTTGGGAACATTCCCTTGCGGAAAATGTGCTATATGTAAACATGTTGTAAATGAAGTGAATAAAATAAATGGCAAAATTTTTGTTACAAAAGGCAAATATACATGTATGAGTAAAGGTGTTGTGTATGTCATATTCTGTGATTGTAATAAATACTATATTGGAGAAACAAAAAGAATGTTAGCAGATAGGATAAAAGAACATATTAGAGATGTCAAAAATAATAAAATTACTAGCCCTATTGCTGAGCATTTTAACTCAGTACACCATGGAAATATTGAGAATATAAAAGTGTCTGTTTTGGAACATGTTCCATTATATTATAATGATGTTGATAGGCAAATAAATATGTTAAGACAAAAGGAATGCATTCTGATTATGAAATTTGGGACTTTGTATCCACATGGAATGAACAGAGAATGTAACTGGCAATGTCTTGTTTAAGACTATGACTTTAAATATATCTAATCTATGTGATTTGATAGTTTAATTATGTAATTGATTAATTATTTGTTTTTTGTATATATTGCAAGTGTTTTATGAGTTTTACTGTTTTACTCTGTAAAGGCTGTTGGCCGAGGCGCTAGAGAAAGAACTGTTCAACGAAATAAATTTTATTGGAAGGTAGAGCTGGGACTCACTGATAGTCTTTGTTGTTTATATATATACATCTTGTTTGCTGTTGTTTGAATATGACAAGTGAGTCCATGTGCTCCTTTCCTAGAATATTTAGAGAGACTGGTATGGAGATGTTTAATCGGAATGGAGAAAATAGCAACCGTCCCAGTAATTTGCCTAATGACACTGGTACATCAATGATAAAGAATGTAGTACCAGAAGCCATAGGAGACTCAGGCTTTGGTATTATAAAGAAATGGGAAAATTCCAGGAAGAGAACTACTACAAATCCTTTTGCTATGGTAGGCAAAAAGAACATTATTTCTGATAATCCAGATGTACAGGACTTGTGTTCTAAACTTGAAAGATTGATTTTTAAAGAAACATCTACTTTCTACAATATTGGCAGTCTTGAAAGATATATTGAACTGGATATAACACCTAGAGGGTTAAGGTCTATTAAGAACCCATCAACACCATTTGACCTTACTAATGAAGTAGAAGTTAAATTTCATGAACGATGGATAGCAGCTGCACATCGGTGTAGTTTAGAATGGGTGTCAATTTTAATTGAAAGAGACAATATGAAAAAAGACAAACTTGTAGTTGAAACCAAACAAGTTTGTGAACAACTGGTAAATATTACATCAAATTCTACATTAGAGAATTTTCTTTCAGGTATTAATACCAAATTAAGCAGTTATGAAAAAGATCTAGTAGAAAGAAAAAAATCTAAACTAACTAGAGACATTCGAGACTATGACCACAAGAGGGCGTTTGTGTTTCCTAGCTTTCAAAGAAACAGGAGAAAGAGTGTCTCTTTTCAAAAAGGAAATCCGGCTTCAGAAAAATATGCCAGTAAGAACTTCCTGTCTGGCGAAAGTGGAGCGTCTTCATGGGAAGAAGATGACAGAGAAACCTTTCCTAGACTACCAGTTGCAGCAAACCCAGAAGCACTTCACAAAACCTACTCAGAATCGAATGGATATCATACCAATACCAGGAAAAGGGGTTGGAACAATCCAGAACGCCAGAGAGACTCGGGCGATGGACAACATAAGAAAGGTAGATGGACATAACTTACATAGTAATTATGTTGTTAACTTGTCGAGTTATAAACTAGACAAGATAGAACTGTCTGTTTTAGAGAAGGGTTTAAAATTTGTACCCACATGCTTACCCAAAAAGTATGAGGTTAAAACTGAATTGTTCCAATTATGCCGAAAAATGCATTTAAAGGAACACTTCTTTAGATTAAATAAAACGACTGAGTTAGATACTAACTGTGATGTTTTACTTTCACTAGATAGTGAAACAGAAAGTGAAGAAAGCTTTTATTCATGTGCATCGGGTAGTGAAGAGGAAAATAATGCTTATGACTTATTAAATACACATATGCTTAAAGATAATAACTATTTTTTACCTCCATGTAAAAATTCTAATATAGTACGATTTGAATCTCTATTGAATACAATGCTGGAAAAGGAAATAGAGGGCTTTATGAATAAAAAGCACACTTATAATTTAACAAAATTGGAATGGGAAAAGTTGCAACAACTGAGTAAAAACTGCAATATAGTTTTTAAACAAGCAGATAAAGGGGGAAAATTAGTTATATTAAATTCTCATGATTACTATAGTATGTGTATGCAACATTTAGATAACAACAATGTATATTGTAAAACTAACATTAATCAGCTATGTCAAGCAGAAAAGGATTTTGAAAAATTATTACAGAAAGGTGTGAGATTACACTATCTGAGTCAAATGGATATAAATAGAAAAATAAATGTAAAGAACAGAAAAATTGCAAAATTCTTTTGCCTACCTAAAATTCATAAAGATCTGAACCGACCGCCTGGTCGGCCTATTGTGTCAGCTTTTGGATATTTTACTTATAATCTTTGCATCATGTTACATGAAATACTGATAAAGAAAGTTCTGTTGTTACCTTCTTATATACAAGATTCATATGATTTTCTAAGGAAAATAAAAGATATATATTGGGGTGAGAACATGTACTTTATTACGGTGGATGTAGAGAGTCTCTACACCAACATTTCACATATTTTGGGCTTGGAAGCCATAAAATTCTTTTTGAATGATAGTCCTAAAACATATTATGTCTTGGAATTGGTGGAATTCTGCTTGAAAAATAATTTTTTTGAATTTAATGGCATTGTTTATAGACAAGTTACAGGTACTGCTATGGGGGCAGCGTTTGCGCCAGCCTATGCTAACCTGTTTATGGGGCTATTTGAAAATGAACATCTTTATAGGTTGCCTTTCTTTCAAAATAATGTTCTAAGGTATTTTAGATTTATTGATGACTTAATTTTCATTTGTCATGGGGATTGGGATACATCAGATAATTTCATTGATGAATTAAATAATAACAGATTTGGTATAAAATTTAGTGACATACAAAAGGGAAATCAGGTTAATTTTTTGGATATTTCGCTTAAGGGCAATAATGGCTTTCCCATATATACTACCATTCATAGAAAATTTGATGAAATAAGCTGGAAAATGTGGGGAGATAGTTGCCATCCCCCCCATACGTTGTCAGCCATCCCCTATGGGGAATTTTTGAGAATAAAAAGACTCAATTCTGATATTGATATGGCTTTTAGGGAGGCCTATAAAGTGGCTGAGATATTCAAAATTAGAGGGTATAACCCAGATAATGTAGAAAATAGCTTGTATAGAGCCTTTAAACAGAGTAAAGGCACTATTAGACAAAATAACTATGAAGGTAGCAATAAATATGGGACTGAACAGGAGAGAATGTTTTTTGTTACAAAGTACACTAACTTCTCTATGATTGGTAATAAAATCATTATGGAATATTGGAACTTTATTAAAAAAGATATAGCATCACTGAAAATATAAAATTAATGACATCATATAGAAAGGGAAAAGTATACAGGACTTTTGATACACAGCATTTATAAAAGCCCTGTACTAATGAATTAAATGTTGTGAAGAATTTGGGAACATTCCCTTGGAAAATGTGCTATATGTAAACATGTTGTAAATGAAGTGAATAAAATAAATGGCAAAATTTTTGTTACAAAAGGCAAATATACATGTATGAGTAAAGGTGTTGTGTATGTCATATTCTGTGATTGTAATAAATACTATATTGGAGAAACAAAAGAATGTTAGCAGATAGGATAAAAGAACATATTAGAGATGTCAAAATAATAAAATTACTAGCCCTATTGCTGAGCATTTTAACTCAGTACACCATGGAAATATTGAGAATATAAAAGTGTCTGTTTTGGAACATGTTCCATTATATTATAATGATGTTGATAGTCAAAAAATATGTTAAGACAAAAGGAATGCATTCTGATTATGAAATTTGGGACTTTGTATCCACATGGAATGAACAGAGAATGTAACTGGCAATGTCTTGTTTAAGACTATGACTTTAAATATATCTAATCTATGTGATTTGATAGTTTAATTATGTAATTGATTAATTATTTGTTTTTTGTATATATTGCAAGTGTTTTATGAGTTTTACTGTTTTACTCTGTAAAGGCTGTTGGCCGAGGCGCTAGAGAAAGAACTGTTCAACGAAATAAATTTTATTGGAAGGTAGAGCTGGGACTCACTGATAGTCTTTGTTGTTTATATATATACATCTTGTTTGCTGTTGTTTGAATATATTCCTTACTAGTTGTAACATCCTTCCTAATCAAACCAGATCATAAATGAATCACATTCACCATAAGACTGAAGCCAGAAACATCCTCCAATAACACTGTATTCAGAGATTATGCTAAAGCTAATCTACTTAATCTAACTGATGACCTGGCTAAATTCAGCCATCCCTTCTACACTGATGACCCCTCTGCAAATGCAGAATCCTTCTCCGCCAAATTCTATGCTCACATAATTACTGCATAAATGCATCTGTCCCCCTCCAAAATAAATACAGCACTAAATTTAAAAATAAACCCCTATTGGTGGAACCCAAATATAAACAGGCTCTCCAGTAAAAGAAACAAGCTCGTTGCTCATAAAAATTAATGTAACTCTCCAAATGCCAAACATAGTCTTATTAAACTTAACAGGGAACTCTGGTCACTCACCAAATCAACCAAAGCCAAATAAGAGGCAAAAATAACCACCCAGGGAAAAGACAATCACATACAATGCTGAAAACTGTGCAGAGCTAAAAGTAAACAGCATCACATACTCTAACCAAGAGAACACAGCCAATCAGCTTGCAGATAAATTCAGCTCTGACTCACCCCCACCACATTCACCAATTACATATTGGCATCCAGACCACCCCTCAAATCTCCTGAGAACAACTTTTCAAAGCACTATCCAAGGCCAAAATCCCTGCTTCTGTGTGCCAGATAACATATCAGGATAACTGCTGGTCAGCCTGAAACAAGACCTGTCAAATCCCATGCAGCTGCTAATAAATATCAGCTTCCAAACAGAGTTTTTCCAGATAAGTGGAGGACTGCAACAGTCATCCCCCTGCACAAAGGTGGGGCATCAATGGACCTGGTTCATTACAGACCAATAAGCCTGACCGGCCTCATATGTAAGCCTATGGAAAAGATCATTATGGAATTAATAAATAAGGACATAGGCAACCTACAAACCCTCAACCTGTGCCACTTCTGTTTTGTCAAGGGCAAATCCTGACTACTTAATCTGGTTGACTTCTTCAGGAAGGTGAGTGAAACAATAAACAATGGAACATCTGCACACTCTGCATATCTGGACTTCAGAAAAGCATTCAGAACCATCCCACACTCAAGGCCTGCTCACCTTTACCTCCTTCTGCTACTGACAGGTCTGTCGGATAAGGGAGAGCCACCCTATCTAATTCTTGGGCACTATTTGTGATCCAGTTTGCTATCCCATATAACTCATTGGATAGCAAACCAGTTCACAAATAGAACCTTGTAAATTGTGGTGGGTGGCTTTACCTACTCCAAAAGACTTGTCACTAGTAGTGCATCTCAGGGTTCAATGGTATCCTTTGGCAAGCATGATATCCCTGTAACTATCACATCAACAACACAGCCCTGAAAACTGAACCAGTAGTTTGGAACCTAGGAACCCATGTAGACAATTAGCGTCAATCACCGCATAGCCATGATTGTAAGAAAGTCCTTTTTACGTTGTGCAGCTTATTAGTAAGGGTATAGCATCAGGGTCCAGGAAGGTGATCATTCCACTGCATTCTACACTTATTATGCTGATCGCTGAGTATAATGACCCCTTCAATATGCAACTGTCTAAACATGTGACACAGCTCAAATGACCACAATTATTTCTCACCAAGAAAATCAAGGGCCTAAATCACAAAAGCTGCACTGGCCATCTCAAAGTCTTGTCCCTCTTCTTGTAGCATACAGATTACTGAGGGGCAATCTCTGCCTCCTTACACAGCCTCTACTGACCCTATCCTTTCAGACCTAACACACATCTGCAAGTCCAATAGTACCAGAAACACCCACTCAAGAGATCTTAATCTCTTCTACAACTTAAATAGAACATGCTGGATGGACAGATATGTTTCACAAAGAATAGCACTTCTTTGGAATCATTTCCTCTCCACATAAGGTAAAGAACGCATTTGACTCTATTCAGGCATAATCTGGATAAATGGATGGATGGAAAACCACTCACCCCTGGTTTAGTACTTTTATCCCTTATGGATAAGGAAAACATGTAAATGTCTGCTCAGCACTGGGTCATTTGTACTTTAAATACCAAGGGCTCTGGGTTATGTCTTACTTAAAATATTAGACTAATAAACTTCTGGGAAATGTATCGCTAAGCTTCTGAAGATCTGCACTGATTAATAATCTAGCAATTGCCTATGAAACTATGAACCTAAGAATACCCTTGCTATGTTCTCAAAAAATTAAAAATAGCTGCCATTAGAGCAAAGAGATGATTTGATATCCAGATCTTTGATGTGCAGACTACTAAACCAAAACTCATTCTCAGCCTTCACTATCAGGGAAAGGATCCATAACCTCAGATCTCAACTCAAACTACCCCCATGTCCATATCCCAATCAAAAAAAAGTACCAGGTTCTCACTTCTATGCTCCATACTATACAAAGCCATTCTCCCTTCCATAAGGGACTCAGTCAGCTTCCTGGACTACTAAACAAACTAAAGTAATATCTGTTGAAATCCTTAAGGTGTCACTGCCTCAAGAACAAAGGCACTACATAAAACTCACTTTGAATTTGCATCCATTTACTGCACTCCACCACTACATTATCTACTTCAGGCAAAACTGCACATAGCTTTTTTTTTCATAGCCTAACCAACCCCTTCAAAGCCCCCCTCACCTTTTCTTACTCAACCCTGCATACTCCCATCACCCCACCATCTTCACCCCCAACTCCCTCCCTGCATCAGTAACCAACTGTCACAGGACTTAACCTAATTATTAATATATTTATTTTCTAACACTATTAATGTAGATATTTCCAAGGACTGTGTAGACCGTCAGAAGTTACAGCTTAAATTTATCACCTATTACTTTGTATCAGTTTCTGTTTGCATTCTTCAGTTATTGTTTGACTGGAAAACCTTTCTTTATATAAGCCAACAGAAGTGAAACTGTAATGCACTAACTCCCTCCTTTATTATTTATATTGTTGTAGTAATATGTTATGATTGCACTACAACTGACAAATATGTCTTAAATTGTTTGTATTACTCTACTGGAAAGAGCCTAAAATTGATCCAGATTGATCAATGCTCCACCCAATCATCAAAAAAAATATTTAAATTAATAAATGAAGACTTCTTCTGCTAAATGACTGAAGCAATGTGGCCGGAGAAAGGTGGACAGATGGAGACAATTATTAGCAGCATTCAGCAGACAGGAAATTCTATAAAATTCACTGACTGATATTACTTTGTCACACACTTGCACTGTATGAATTTCATTGTTCAAAGGGAATATCCAGGATTTCATCATCAAGCAACTGGTCAAAGATAATTTTGTCAAGACTGACTGACTGGTGTAATTATCAATATTTAAATTGCACCTTTATGTGAGAGCAAAGCTGAAAAAGATACCTGGCACTGTTGCCTGTATCCCCACCACCACCAAAAAAAAAAATAGGTCTGAGGTCACCAATCCTCAAAGAAACATATAAGAAACAAAGATTTTACACTTTGTCCAAAGCTCAATTCACTGAATTATTCGGCAATAATGTAACAGATTAGCCATCAGTTATCATACCGAGTATTATAATTTTGTTCCTTGTCTTGATTCATTCATAACCTACCAATGGCAGAATACAGGGATGTATCCATTCCAAAGATATAAGGAACCAAACAAAAAAAAAAAAGAAAAGAAAATAGGTAAAAGCATTTCAGGTTTATTTCAAAATAAATGACATTAAATATTAAATATAAATAAGTCATGTTGTAAAGTAAGTAAAAAGTTGTACACTCAAACTAAAGCATGCTCAAATGCAACTGAAATTTTGTACCTAACTGTGGAATAAAAGCAGAAATATCTCAAAGGTATCCACAGTGTATAGGAAACTGAATCCTGTAATGCAAGTGTCACCATTTAAAACAAAGACATGTTATGATGTTATAAACCAAGGTCCATTGAAGTATCACATGAAAATTACCGGTTACGTTTTAAATGCAGTACTAAAGTATATGGATTTCTTCTTCAACACTATGATCTGCAAAACACCGTGGTATTACATCTGACTTAACATATTTTTGGATTACATGCTTAAGCATAGTAGTTGCCTGCTTTCTTTCCTTTAACATATTTTTAAATGTCTTGTCTCAGTGTACTAGGTGCATGTTTTCTCTCTTACAAAATAAATTCTATACTGCAAGTATCAGTAATAAAATGTTAAATCTCACGTATGATCATTAAAAAATAGGAAATGATAGTATAACAAATATTTGCTAACACTGCACAGAAATATGTTTTATTTTATAGTCCTTTTGCAGTTGCTCAGTAAAATATTTACCAGTAGAATGGTAATAGGGAATCGTTGTACACTATACATTAACATGCTTGATATTTGTTCTAAGAATTATTGAGTTAATTATTAGAAAACTGAGTCAATGTCACTGGTCTTGTAAACAATTTTCAGTCATGATGCATACAACTTAGGACGTGAGAAGAACCCATGCAAGTTAAAAGCAGCCCATATGGAAAGGTGGAGAACATGAAAACCACAATAACATTAACTGATGAAAAGGAACATAGACCATGGCCTGGAGCTCTGAGACACCAGCAAATGTGACTGTGACAGCCCTTTAAAGGGTGGGCACTAAAGATAAACTCAAGAAATGGGGAGTGGGGTCCCACAAAACATACTGTAAAGATGCACAGTGTCACTCAACTACAGACACTGAAAATTAATTCAAGAGATAGAGTTTGAGATAGCCCTGGATTAGAAGTACTAAACATGAATTCAGGATGTCAGAGGGGGAACCTGGATAGCAAGTATTGAACATAAATGTGGGTGTTAGTATGTCTACCTCATCAACTAGCACTGAGCATGAATCAGAGAAGAGAGGGGTGACTGTAGACAAAGCATTAACAAGGATTCAGTAGGCAGGAGGGTAGACTCTGGAAAATAAGCACTGAACTTTAATTGTAATGATAGGAATAAGTACAAGGGTAGTGCCCCAGTCAAAGTCCCAAGGTCTTGTAGCAGACATTTTGCAAATTACTAAACATTACTAAACTTATAAGAAAACGTCAACCAAATTGTATAGCTGCATTACTAAGCATTGGTAGATCATCTTCCAGGATGACTAATAAATTAAATAGTACTGATAATCCAGTATGGGTGGTTAGAGTAAACTAGTAATCCATAGCGATGGTGGAAAATAACCATCTATTAAGAATCATCAGACATGGTACAGTCTGCTACTGGCCATACATGGGAATCATGGCCTCTTACATGAGACTCTGAGTTAGAGATGTAGGCAATTAAAGGGGTGTTCCCAGAGGGTCAAGGTAATAAAATGAGCAGAATATGTAGAGAAGGAAGACTGGACTGGAGCTGATGGCATTGGGTGTGCATGTAACTGTCAGACTCAGAAGAGCCCCATCTAGCAGGCTGGAGATGTGAGTTAGTCCTGGTATTCTGCCATTGCCTGGAAAGTCCAGTATTTGGAGGAGAAGTGTGAATCAAAGGCTCATTGCAGTGATGGCCAGATTGCCTGCAGGAAGGGTGATAGCCTTCCCTTTACAGTACTTGATTCTTTTGTGTGGGATGTTGAAAATTAGATTTCTGAGAAAAGAGACAGTAGCATACTGCCTCTATGGATAGGGGAAGACATGGTGTTGAGAAGAACCACAATAAGAAAACATCTGGAATGCGAAATTCCTGTCTATTCCTGTCCATTCCCCTTCCTTTACTTTTCCTGCATTCCTAGAATTTAATTCCTATCTTTCCTTCCTTCTCTTTCTCTCCTATTTATCTTTCTTTGCTTTTCCCTCTTAAGTTCTTCTTTTCTGTCTTTCTTTTTTTATTTCCTGTTTTCTTTCTTCTTTCCTTGATTTATTTACTTCTCACTTGACTACCATTCAGTTGCCTGTCTTAACTAACCACTGAGTTAACTAAGTGCCAGAGACTGCCAGTGGGAAATTAAAGCCAAAATGCCATCTAAGCATTAGGTCTAAGTGCTCAAAGATAGGTTCATAGTTATATACTAGGCTAATGGCCACCAGGGCCTTTATAAGCCTAGCCATGCAATTCAACCCAGTTGTATCTCTATGTATCATGGGTGATTATTAGAAGAGGATATGCTTGTTAAGAAGCTCCTAGAGGTTATATCGTGGGGTACGCTAGTCTGGGCATTACTATCTGTCTCTGTCTATCAAAGACATAGGGGCAAGACCTGAGGTGAATGCCATGATGTATATCAATATGCAACAGATGTATTTTTGTGTATATTACAAATATATAGGTAGCCCACACAACACATTTGCAAAATAAAAGTACATGCCATCATTATGGCATTCATATATCAACTAAGGAGCAAATGTAGCAAATGTCAGTCTACAATTATTTGTAACTATGATACATTTGTGTTACTGTAAGCAGTGATATGACGTGTCCTTCCCAGTGTAAGTGCCACACCACATATGCTGACTTGAATAAGTGTATTAAAGTACATATGTGAATGTAATATATTATAATTGATATATTTATTTATTTGACATTTGATTACCAGGAAAGACTGACTGGGTCTAGGGAGACCCATTTTCAGCAGAGGCCCAGGGAGAAAAGCTCCAGATATATGTAAAAAAGAAATAATAATACAGAAGTTAAGACAATAAAGACAATACAATTATATCATAAAGCATGTGAAGAACAGTATAATATTACATTATAATTGGAAATTATTAAAATAAATATAATGCATTATTACAGGAGGAAAATTAGACTATAGGATACTAGTTATAATTTGATAGTAGTGACAATCAGTGAAACACAAGAGAAGAAAACAGGGTAAGAGATGAGAAACAGATATAGAGCAAATGGGTTAAGTAGGAAAGGAATGAGGGAAATATAAGAGCATAGGGAAAGAAGCTAAATGGGCGGCCACAGTGGTGCAGTAGTTAGTGTTGCCGCCTCACAGCAAGAGGTTCTCTGGTTCAATCCTCTGCTGGGGTACCTTCTGTGCAGAGTCTGCATGTCCTCCCTGTGGTCGCGTGGGTTTCCTCCCACTGTTCCAGTTTCCTCCCACATCCCAAAGACATGCTGTAGGTGGATTAGACATTCTAAATTGGCCCTAGGTGTGAGTGTGTGTGGGTGTGTGCCTTCTGTGGAAGGTTGGGTGCTGGGCTAGCAGCTCAACATCATAAAAACTCCGCTGCCAATCATGAGTGGAGAAGGTGATCCACTGCGGTGACCCAAAACTGGGAAAAGCCAAAAGAAGAAGAAAGGGAAGGAGCTAGAGTGAGAAAAGTAAGTAGTTGGGGTGTTAAGGTAGTGGGTATGGAGAGTACAAAGAGAAGTTTAGGCCTATTACAGACAGAAGGTGGAGGGGCAGAAGAAGGGAGAAAGGGAAGGAGAATTAGGTATTGTGAAATGGAGTGGGTGGAAAGGGGAAAAAGGGAGAAAGTGAAGGAGAATTAGATATCGTGAAAAGGTAGTCCGGGGTAGTTGAAAAAGGGTATAGTGTCAAGCAAGGTTAGAGTAGGAAGAGATCCATGCTTTATGTATTCCTTTAGAGTGATTTTAAATGAGCAGAATTTGATGTTTGATCTAATGTTTGTGGGGGGGTTGTTCCAAGCTTAGGCAGTGGAGTAGGAATTTAGGGATATTCCAACAGTTATATTGGGCTTGTGTACAGAAAGAAGTTGTTTGTCTTTGGATCTTACAGATCTATTAGAGCGATAGGTAGAAAGGACAGATCTTAGTGCAGGACAGGCAGTAGGCTTATAGATAATTTTATGGGCTGTTAGGAGTTGTAAGTAGGTGAGCCATTGTGGGAGCTCCAGCCATTTTAAAGAATGAAGTGCAATGTGGTGATGAGTGGAATATGATGAGCTTGTAGCAAATTTTGTAGTTTTATTATAGGAAGTTTCAAGCTTTGTTAAGAGAGATTTCTGAAGGTTAGTAAAGATATTGGTACCATACAAGAGGGAAGGTAATAGGTAGATATTGGCAAAAGTGATTCTGGTAGACTGGTTAAGAAAAGCTGAATGTCTGTAGAGCATACCTAATTTCTGATGATTTTTTATGGTATTGTGTATATGGAGGTCAAATTTTAGGTTATCATCAATAATTACACATAGCAGCTTGGTGTATGGAACAGTTTCTGTCAGTGTGTTATTTAAGGAATGGATGTTGAAATTTGTTTTATATTCTTGCAGGTTTTTGGGACAAAGAGTAAGAATTTAGTTTTGTTAGGAGTGAGAACCAGTTGAGAGTCATAAAGCCAGAGGCCAATAGATGAGAAAGCTACTTGAATAACTTTTGAAGTTCAGATAAGTTATTAGCAGTGTAGACAATAGTTGAATCATTGGCATATTAGATTAGAGAAGCTTGGTGGGTAGATGAGTATAGGTAGTTTATGAAGATATTAAACAAGAGAGGGCCAAGAATGCAGCCCTGGGGTACTCCTGTACTAATTGGTAGGAAAGAAGAAAGTGAGCCTTGCCATTTTACTGACTGTTGTCTGACTGAGAGGTAACTTTTGAACCATTTAAGGGATGTGGGTGTGATATATATTTTTATCCTCCGCCAGTAGGTCACTAACTTCATTGTGAGGACTTCGTCAAAGCCTACATGACATAAAGGCTAATTCAATTAATTGTTGACAAAGAACAACACATATCTCATGGCATTCATTTGTTAAAAAGGTCTCCTTGCTAAAAGACACGCATCAACTACATCATTATACTAGGCATGTTGACAAGGAATTACAGCAAAGACTACCATAACATCAAGTAAACAACACAAACACACAAGAAATTCTCATAACACAGGTGCACTCACACTTTCTGATGATGTTGTAGCATGCTACACATTAAGAAATGTTATACAAACCCTCATGTCCTATAAAGACCTAGAGTGTGAACAAAAGAATTACAGTAATACATAAATGTTTGGATGAAGACTTGCAATACAGAACAGTATTATTTGTAAAATAAGTAATGCTTGTGATCTATCACTGACATACTCGGTATTTGCATTTTGCTAGACCTGAATTCATGCCACAGCAGATCTCAGAGAGATGTGTATCATCCATTCATGCCACAGAAACAGGAATATTAGTTGTGTCATAAAGAGCACATTTCAAGGGATTACATCACTGCCCCCTTGTCATGGGTATGGATCTAATTCACTGGAGCATGAGACCTTACAAATGTGGCCCTTTTACTGTGCTAGAACTGCTTTCTTTGCCTAAGCTGCTCCTGTCTGACAGTTATCTGACAGACAGATGTTACCAGACTCAAACTCTTGCCTATCATACTACACACTATACAAAGCTATATACTGACTGCATCTGCCACACATCATAGCAATGGAGCTTATCACAAATAACACAAAGGATGTGAATTAAGGAAGGGCTTTTGATGTTAATTTATCCAAAAATATTTGTCAGAGAGAAGAAAATGAAGAAGTTATGTTGATGTTCACACAGCTGTGAATAATATATTATCAGTGTTGCTTGGTCAAGTCACTCTTTTCTGTCCACGTTTTTTTGAATACACACACATAGTCTCAGATTCAAAACACAGTCTGTCTGTGTAAATATGTTATACAAGTCAGTATTAAATGCACATGCTACAGGAGCCCTCATACCACAAAACTTCCGGAACACCTGCTTGACTGCCATGAAATCCCCAAATGTGTTGAAAGTTTTGTGTCCAACATGACAACTGAGAGAAATAAATTGGTGCAGTTGTTTTTTTGTAATGTCATTATGTTCAAATAATGCTGTCTTTTGCTGTAATTGAAGCAATTTACTGCTGGATTCAAACCACCTACCTAGCTAGTTACATCATCTAGAGAAGACTGTATCAGTAGACAGTGCTACAGGAGCAGTCATATTGCAGCTGTGAGCTAGTGCAGTTTTGAAAGCATCATTTTATCAGTTTTACCAAAATTATGTTTTGTTTGGGAATGCTATAATGGATAGGGAGCCCTCTGCCAGAGGGAATGTCTCCTAAGTGGAAGAGTACATAACGGGTGTTGTGAAGGAGACAATTGTACACAGCAGTACAAACATATACACACAGTCAAACTCTTTAAGCAATGGAAGATTCAAACCACCTACCTACCTAGTTACACACTCCAGAGAGCTTAGTATCAATGGCATATGCCACAGGAGAAGTCTGACATATATTGAGAGCATGACATTTTGAAAGGATGACCTCATTGTTTGTGCTTGACAAAGGAATAAAGTGATGGGGGGAGTCTGCTCCAAGTTTAAATGCTTCTCCTGACTGGAAGTGAATACATCAGAAGTGTAGGTCAATGCTGTCCTAACTAACAGTAGAGATGTACACACACATACTCATGAACCCTACCTTTCAATTCACACAGTCTAGAGAACACAATATTAACAGCATTAAAGTTTTGGTTGAAAAGATGTGTCTTGAAAGGCAGAAGTGGCATCAATGTTCTGTTCATAAGTAATTATATAATGCTGAGAAAGGTTACCTACCATGCCATTCATGTACACTGTGTTAGAGTGACTGACATGTAACTATGTCATAGTATTGTATTGTAATGACAATCACACTTGTGAAACAGCGGATTGTCAACCAAGCATTCACGAGTGTTCAGCTCAGGCTGATTGTATACAAACATTATTGTGTTGTAATTTTCAATTGCATGTGCTCATGTTTGGACACTGTGCAGTCCAAACATAAAAAGACAAGATAAAAATGCAACACAGTGCTGTTCAATACTACTGATGGATTATATGGGAAAATGTTCCATAGTGTAAGTCTTGGAGTGCAGACATAACTTTACAGAATGATGTGTTAAGTCAACATCACACTGAAATCCACATATCTTGAGTGCAACAGTCCACTAACACATACAGAAGTTATACAATCTAGTCACATAAATTTTTTTAAATCTCTCCTTAAAGTGTACTGGTGACAAGCTCCTTTGCATGATTGATGGCAAAATATTAGCACATGCTTAATTATATATTGAGGTGTTAAACTTAGAGCAGGACTAATCGGTGGTTTGAGGTGATCCATGCCAAGTGTCATGCAAATAAGGAGTATAAGTATGCAAACAGGTCTGATTTTGCATTACATTAATCATTATATGGATGATACAGGTGTACAGCTACACAGACCTTATATCTGGTGACTATCTATGTATTTGAGGTATTTTGTAGTTGTTATGCAATTGTACATGTCTGTGTGACATGATTGCATAATAAAGTCAAAACATCTAAAAAAAGACATGCGTGGGTCCTAATTAATACACTTCAGAAGATAGATGGACATAAAACAACATTGATCCTCTCACGTTATGTGTACACAGCAGTAATATTATCCACGGGCCTATTGTACTATGTTTGTTAACACATAAATGTTTGATTGTGTCTAATCTCCTGCAGCAATTTCTTGGCAGATATGAACATGTTGCGAATGATTATGAAACACATGAGGGACCAAGCAAGTGAATCCTGGTGGAAAAACGGACAATGGAAATATTATGAAGTAAGGAAGGTTGTGGGCAGCATGTTTCATGTGGTGTAATTTAAACTCTGCAACTCTGCAGCCTGTTCAAGAGATGATAATAGCTGTCTCCTCATACTATCACCAACCTTTCTTTCCATAGCACAGTGAGGCTAAACAGAGTAGTGCAAAGGATATAAAACTAATGGGGTTGAAGGCAAAAACTCACAAGACTTTGCCATAATCAAAGTTCTGCCATTTCCCATAAGTTACAGGTGCTACTTGGTGCCAGGCATACAGCAAATGCTGGAGAAAGAGAGGTAGAGATTTGAAGACAGGTATAGACAAGTGCTAAAACATTTGCTTATGGAACATTTCTGCACATCTTTGTGGTGTGTTACTTTTAGGGTTGTCATCATGACTATTCTGTCAGGCTCTATACTACAAAAGCAAAAGGTAATGGGTGAGAAAAAGCAAAGATTAGAGACAAATTCTAAAGACTGTCCTTATAAACTTACAATTGTGCTAATTGTGCTAGGGTAATGTATTTTCTGACATATATAAAGCCTGAAAATCAAAAGTATGGCATTACTTAATGATGTCAATCCTTAATGATTTGCCAGAAATTCATATATGTTTTGATGAACACACCACAAATTAAGATGCAGAAAGGTGGACATCCTTTGAAAACCTTTACACTTTAGAGGTATTCCTGTGGGCAATAAAGTGTTTCCAATATGGACCAAGAAGGGGTAGGAGAGCAGACACACAATGAGGACATAAGGAAGATAAAGTTGGGTTAATAACAAATGCAGCACACAGTTAAACACATATTATTAATATGGACAAACATTACACAATTGTATTCTGGATTCAAACTCTTGACAGTCTCATAAAAAAGTTAAAGACCAGAGGATCATATCATCTCACCACACAGGGACTCATACTTTGTCTGTTAAAATCATACATTTTAGGGGACACTAACAACAGGTTAAGGAAAGGGAGAATATAGGGATCAGCCTTCATCACAGTTATAACAACCCTTATGGTGTACGTAACATCTAGCAGCCATATAAACATGTAAGAGTGTTGTAATTTGAGAGAAATAAAGATGTTTCTGTGATGGCCTCTCTTTACCCTTTTCCAGTAATCAAGAAGAATAAATCCTCACCACTGATACTGGTGAGAGGTGACACTAAGAACAGGAATGGATTCACACAGTATTTCAAATGTTCCCCCAAGAGCACACAGGGAACATGCTCCACTGGGACTGGACTCTCTGTCTCTCCAGATCACAAACAAGACCACCTTGGAGCACTGTGTCTCAGTTCCAAGTATCTGGGACACACACTTAAATATCTGATTTTTCAAACACATACACACACACCAGCTGTGTTTCCTCTCTCCAGACTACAAGGTAGATTGCTGCCACCTGTCAAATACTCTAATGTTCTTACAAAGGGTAGCCACTTATATTGTGTCAAATTAATACTGATATAAATGGTAGACATATGCCACAACACATTCCTTGTGGGATTCATACTCTCCCTCCCACTCACCATGAATCAAATCTAAAGGGCCCCTCACTCTATGCCCATAGAGTAACTCAAAGAGTAAAAAACCTGTGGACTCCTGGGGTACCCTTCTGTATGCAAACAGTAGACAGGGAACAGTTTTGTCCCATTCTCTCCTAACCTGATCTGCAAATGCCTGTAGCATGGCCTTCAGTGGAGAATTTAACCTCTCCACAAGGCCATTAGTCTGGGAATGGTAGGGGGTGGTCTTTAGGTGCTTCACCCCACAGTACTTCCACAGACAAGCCAGCAGGTCTGACATAAAATTAGCACCTCTGTCAGTCAGCATTTCTCTTGGGAAACCTCCCCCGCTGAAAATCTCTAGCAAAGCATTTACCACCTTCTCTGCCTTGATGGAGGACAGAGCCATTGCCTCAGAGTATATGGTAATATAATCTACTACCACCATGATATATGTCTTCCCTGTGGAACTTGGGGTACTCAGGGGCCCCACAATATCTATAGCTGCCCTCTGAAATGGCTCATCAATCACAGGCAAAGGCATCAACAGAGCTTTGTCCTTGTCTCCTGTCTTGCCTACCTTTTGGCAGTGCTCACAGGTCCTGCAGTACCCTGTTACATCCCTTGCAATCCCATGCCAATACAAATTCTGCATAATACAACTCTTGGTACACTTTATACCCATATGACCTGCAAAAAGAATGTCATGGGCTATGGCTAAAAGTGATAGATGGTAGGATCTGGGCACTAACAACTGCTGCATTACCATACCCTCTAGCCCTCCCTCAGGGGTCCACTCTCTGTACAGTAACCCTTTGTTCAGGTATACTGACTCCCTTTTTCCTTGAGCATCAGTTGCCTCCTTAGCTACCTCCCTCAAGCCTTGTAAAGTAGGATCTGAAAGCTGAGCCTGTCTCAACTCTATCGTTGTAACTTCACCTAGCTCGTCTTCCACAGGAAGTCTAGTATCTTCTGACAATGATGTTTCGCTGTCAGCCTGGATACTACCACTCACGTCTGTTCTTGCAGTCTCCTTGCCCACAAGAACATCAGTACCTACCAGCAGCTGTGGTTCACTTTCAGGCTCACTGCTACTAGGTAGCTCACTCCCTGAAATAATCTCATCACCAGCCTCAGCTTCAGGCAAGGGGTCTGTCTGGGTCCCCCCCAGACTACCAGACCATCCTGCTTGTCTCCAAGCCTGACTGCATGTAACTGCATGCACACATGGTACTACATTATCATAATCATTCCCGTTAAGACATCTGCAGGGAAATCCTCAAACACACCCACCTGCTTTGTCTCTTTCCACTCTCCCAGTCAAGGTGAACTCCAGCCAAATGTATTTGGAATGGGGTCGCAAGCATGTACTGCTCTTCTTTAACCACTGTAGGTTTCACAATGGTTATGTCACAGTCTGTGTCTCTCTTAGCAGTGGCCTGTCTTCCATCCATTAAGACAGGATACAAACTCAGGGGATAGTTTGGTACCTCTGTTGTCTCCAGACAACTTGCTACTGGCACACAGTTATTGTCACTTACTGGCTCCCTCACATTTTGTTCCCCACCTTGCTTCAGTGGACATTTGTATGCCACATAGCCCCTCTTGTTACATTTAAAACATCTAACCATAGATCCTGGCCATGTACCTGAATTAGTGGCTTATCCTGTTACTGGTAGACTCTGTTGGAATGATATAGGCTGCCACTCATAGAAACAGACAACTGGTGCCAGAGCCATGGCCTCAAGCTAAACGCCAAAAAGTGTATAGTCATCCCCTTTGGCAAAAACAAAGTGCCCACAAATTACCACATAGGTGGAAATCCATTAAGTACAGAAGAAGTAATTAGGGACCTGGGGACCCAAGTTGATAGCAATCTCTCATTTGACAACCACGTGGCCAAAGTGGTTAGAAAAACATTTTATATAGCCCACCTAATCATGAAGGGATTCACATCTAGATTAGGGGAGGTCATCGTGCCTCTTTACTCATCCTCATCAGGCCCATAATCGAGTACAATGCCCCTTTTGGGATGTACCTTACCAAACACCTGCAGCAACTGGAAAGACCCCAAAAGTACCTCACCAAGAGGATCAAAGGGCTCAAACAGATGCCATATGCTGCCCGGTTAAAGAAACTCCAGCTCTACTCAGTGGCATACCGCCTGCTCAGAGGTGACCTGTGCCTGATGTCCAACCCGGAATTAAGGGACATGCTGCACCTCAAAAAATCCAAATCCCATCGAGCTACACGCTCGAGAGACTTGAACCTCAGCACTGAAATAAATAGGGCATGCTGGAGGGACAGATTCATAACCCAGAGGCTCCCTTCACTCTGGAATAAAATCCCAGTCCAGGTTAGGCAGAGTCCCTCAATGATTCTCTTCAAGAGGAGTCTTGATGAGTGGATGGGAGATCATAGGTTTACCCCGGGTACCACTTCTGTGTCACTGTTAGACAGAGGCACAGTATACTAACCTCGAAAAAGGGCATAGCAAAATTAATTTAAAATGGGTGGCAAAAGCCAAACATACTCTGGCTAGGCTTATAAATGCCCTAGGGCAGATAGCCTAGTATGAACCTATGAACCTATGAACCACCATGGGTTCCCTCATATCCATGTGCAGCACTGGGTATCCCCTTCTTGTACAGTGATGCCCTGTTTGCTAAATAAAGATCCCCTTTTCTCCCCAGCTCACCTGCAGAGTTACATTCTTGGTCTGCCAACCAGATTCTCTTGTCCTCAGACAAAGTGCTAAGGGCTTGTTCCCTCACCAAAACATCTGTCAGCCTTTCAAAAGAGTGACTTGACATCCACTCACCCACATATGAAGGTAAGTGCTTAACTCAGCAACATAATCACATACACTTTCATCTGCCTTGCATTTATGCTCACAAAACTTTTTTCTGTAAGCTTTGAGTGTTAACTTAAAACAGTCTAGTCAACATCATTTTACTCTAGCATAGTTTAAACAATCTGTATCAGACAGTTTAGAAACAGCAGTTACAGGTTTACCATGGAGTAAGGGGGTCAGGAACCATACCCAGAGCTCTTAGTCAACATTATACTGTTTATATACTCTTTCAAATATATGAAAAAAAAACTATCAAAGTCACCCCCTCTGCAAATTGTGGAAGAAATTTACTGACATTTATTGCTTCTGGGGTCTGGTTATTCCATTCCCCATCACTTCCATAACTCTGACAAAGTGTCAAAATCTGCCTCTCATGTTGTCACTCTCCTCTTTTTCTTCAGCTTCCAAATGTTGTAGTTCAAACTGACACTGTTTCTCCTTTTCTTCAGCCTGCAAATGTTTGTCTCCCAGTTGCATTCTCTCCTCAGTTTCCAAATATTGCAGTCTCTCTTCAGTTTCCAACTCCAAACATATGGCCTCCACTTCAAGTCTCTTTAACTTCAGCTGAATTTTCAAGGTGAAATGTCCTGTCTCTGAAGGCTACACATCCCCATCACCAGACTGGCTATCTCCATGGTTGCTGAACCATGCTGCAGCTGCAATTAAGGCTGAAATCATATCCTCTTTGGTCAAGTTGGCATGCACCAGTCCTTTGGCTTCACATACCTTGGCCAACTGGTTCTTTGTCATCTTGCTATAATCTTCTGCTGACATCTTTGCCTGCTTTCCCTGACTAAACTAACTAACAAAAATAAATAAAACTGTTGTAAAACTGAATTTCTGAATGTTTACCTTGTGGCTGTTGAGAGTGCATGCACCTTCAGTGACAACTGCTTACAGGTTACTGAAGTTCCATTAATATCCCACCACTCTGACTCCAATATGTGATGGCCCTTCTTTACTCCGAGCCAGTAATCAAAGAGTCTCAATCCTCACCACTGACTCCTGTGAGATGCAGTCACTAAGAACAGGAATAGATTTACACAGTATTTCAAATGCAGCTCTCTGCACCAAACACAATTTCCCCCAATAGCACATAGGGAACATGCTCCACTGGGACTGGACTGCCTGCCTCTCCAGAGCTTAAACAAGATCCAACTTGACTCTCCAGATCTTAAACAAGATCCACCTTGAAGCACTGTGTCCCAGTTCCAAATATTTGACACACACATTAGAGTATCTGATTTTCACACACACACACACACACACACACACACACACACACACACACACACACACACACACACACACACACACACACATATGGGATAGGCTGACACAGATCCACCAGCTGTGTCCCCTCTCTCCAGACTACAAGGTAGATTGCTGCCACAAGTCAAATACTCTAAGGGTCTTACAAAGGGTAACCAATTATACTGTGTCAAATTAATACTGATATAAATAGAAGAGTGTGACTGAAGCAGTAAGGCTTTTCAGAGTGACCACAGGGTCATAAAAATAAGCACAAGTACTCTCAAGATGTTAAAAGTATTCTCATAAAGACCAATCACAATGAAAGGGTATAAAAATATTTAATACTAGATAACAAAATGGAAAACAGGAGAATATTTAATATCTAGTTACAATAAACATCAGGAAATATAAAAATAACACAGTTGGATAGAATCTCACAGATGCAGAAAAAGAAATAATACTAAACTAATCTCACTGTACTTTCCCCTAACTGAACTAAAGATAAACTGCCCCTGGTTAACTCCCTTATTATTGCAAGGCAAGATACATTGCTGAGATGTTCACTTCCCCAAGGCAAGATGAGATACTACACACTGACTGAACTGTACACCTAACAACTGAACTACTGAACTGCTATAACTGACATAGATCTTTTATATCTGATTCCAAAGAAAAACAAAACAAACAACAAACTGCCACTGCCAGAGTTCCGTCATTCAGCTGGTTATAGAATGACATCACATGTAGTCACCTGAATCTGGCACAATTCACCTTCAGAATTCTATTAAGATTCTGAATCAACTTTTACAAATACATTTTTATTACAAACATGTACAAATTATTGTGACAGTCAAATGACATAAGATTATTTATAAAACTTCAGCCAGCCATGCTGGCATATGCTTACTTTTCCTGATACAACTGACAATATCTCACACTGTCACAGCTTTTACCACACATAATAGTAATATAAAATAACATTAAATACTAGTTCGACATACTTTTAGAATCAAACCCTTGACATTATGCAACAAAAAAGCAGTCCACAGACAGGAATTATCACAACACACACTGTCACTTCATAACATCCAGCAGCCTAATAAGTGTTGTCTGAAAGTAGTGGCTTTACACTGTATTCCTGTAGTATAACATGTTTTAGCATATTTGCACAAAGGTAACCAGACTACTGTGGGTAATGGCAAATAGTATGTGAAACGCCATTCATCCTCACTCAGCATTGGTAAGCTATGCCAAACTCTGTGCAAATGCTGAGTAAAAAATGTAAAAGCTTTTTGTATGGGCCATTTCTGGTCATGTGTGTGATTCTGCTTTATTGGCAAGATTAAATGTGCAAAAAAGGGTTGATAGGACAGCACTGAAAATAGAGGGCAAGCAGAGGGATGAACACAAAGGAAAGAATACAGGAATTTGCAGGATGGGGGTGGCACAGCACCATCGCTATTCACTTCTTCACAACATAAATGAAGAATTGTACTCAGAATTTGATGAATTTGGAGAGTCACTACACCAGGGATGGATGACAACAACAGAATAATGTTGTATAACCAAATGGACCAAATCAACTGTGTCAAGAGGATACGCAGGGGAAGTGGAGAGCTATCTTTGGGGAAATTTTTTTGCAGGACAGTTGCCCCATTTGTTTTTAGATAGAGGACTGTTAGGAAAGGTGCTTAGGAATAAAAGTATCTGGTAGGTAAGTTAGGTTAGGTAGCAGGTGCAAGCATACAGGACATACAACACAAACAGAGATGGTTATGAACACACAATGTTGAGAGACAGGAAGACTAACCTTTACCCCACCCCCATTTCGGTACCACTTTGGTCATAGCTTTTTCTAAATAAGAAAAAAAAAATCATACTAAGTTAAATGTTTATATCACAGCTACACTTGCACTGACTTGTAATTATATTGTATGCCATTCACTATTGTCTATGGTTTTTGATTGCTTTATTATATAATACATGTATCATTTTGTATACCTGACTCAGTTTATGCTATTGTATAACTATGTTTATTGGAGCTTTTCTCCCCAGGTCTCCACTGAAAAAGGACTTCTTGTCCAGTGGACATTACCCGGTAAACAAATGTAAATAAATAATAATAAAATAAATAAAATGATTGAAGATGAGTAGGAGACATCAGAGACATATCTGCATTCAGCTTGAGCACATTGAGAATCTAGTCCTCATCCTCAGAATTGTCGTCATTGTCATTTTTTTCAAGTTTTCTGGGTCAGTGCTGGATGTGGCATTGATTTTGCAATCTGACACAGGACCTTTTCAACTCTGCCGACTCAGACACCAAGGTCTCTCTCCATTATGTCTTCCACCAGCCCTGTCAACTCCTGATGGGTGGCAAAGTCACTATCTCCAGTAATACAGTAGGTACCATTCCACCAGCAGCCAGGACAGAGCCACCTGACGCAGTTGGAGCAGGTACAACAGGAACTATGGAGGTGACACTGACAGGTTGTGACCTAGATGTGCTGGTTATCTGTGCTGCCTGTAGTGGTGCCATCACAGCCACCTGTGGAGATATGGTTGGCCAGACCCCAGTGGTCCATCTTGCCCCTGTGATGATTGTCATTTGGGTTTCATAAGCAATGTACCCCCCCCCAAAAAAAATAAATTAATTAAAAAAAAAAAACATAAACCAAAAAAAAAGAGAGAGAGAGAGAGAGAGAGGCAGGTTTTGGGAGACAAAAAAGTGAGAATAAGATCAATGGCATGTAACAGTATTATTTCAATACATAAACAATTATGACATATAAATTTGTTCACCAGATATGATATGAAGGCATTAATATGACAGAAAATAAATCAGTCTCAGTACTATCATATATTTAATGGATACTTTTATTTCACTATGGCATATAGGATATATACTTTCCAGTTCATAATTCCAGTTACCAAACTTGAATTGTTAATGTAATTTAATATTGCACTAAAGATTTTAGAAATACTATCCTGTAATAAAAGCTAATTTCTGTTTCTGTGAAATGAACCCACACACTACTAAGGTGGTGTACTGATTATCCCATGCAGATATCCATGCTTGACATAAATTAGGTATGCATGCACATGCTGATATGGACTGATGGTCTGAAAAGTATTATCTGCCTTGAATTAATACCTGATATATACTTACCCTGTGCCTCTCTGAGGTAGCCCCTCCTGATGTGCTTATTGTTTATGCACTATCCCTTCTGCAGATGTACAGTAGAGGAAAAATATGAAAGAATAATGAATAACTATATTGCCTGGTTAATCCATGCTATATCATTGACTTGTGATGGGTCACTATAATTACAGAACTGAAGGGTGTTGTCAGAATTAAATTCATCCTCCCATTAGCTCAGAGGGTCCTGCTTGTGTGGCATCATGGCACTGTAATTGTGATGACATTGTAATCCAATGTGTGGAACGCCATTTAAACTGGAGACAGCCATGGCTAAGCTATTTCAAGCCTCAGCCATATACAGAGACCTGGTATAATCCCCCTGCAGCAGCCTACAGCTATATTGCTTCTTCTAGAGTTCAAAAGTGGGGTGTTGAGGAGTCCAGGATTTTTGCGATGCCCCTTGTCAAGCACAATAGCTGTAGGCTGCTGCAGGGGGATTATACCAGGTCTCAGTATATGTCTGAGGCATGCAATAGCTTGGCCATTTGAACTGGAGACAGCCATGGCCAAGCTATTCCAAGCCTCAGCCATATACTGAGACCTGGTATAATCCCCCTGCAGCAGCCTACAGCTATAGTGCTTGACAAGGAGCATCACAAAAGTCATAGACTCCTCACCACCCCACATTTGAACTCTAGAAGAAGCAACATCCTCACCTTCACCAGCAATGTTTACAGAAGTACACCTAGAACTATGTTTCTGTACTGGCACCTAGCTCAGATCTCACAAGGATGCACAGCCTTGCCAGCTGCATTCCTGCAATTTAAAGCACAAAATGACCTGGCAGACACATTAGCAATAATTACATCAAAAACAATGAAGGTGTGAAAAATGGCAGAGAGATTTGACTATATGTGATGCTCACCCTATTTACACATATTCCAATGTCAAACACTAAAATGGTTTATGGTGTTTCATTGGTTGAGGTAAAATTATATGAATTGTGATGTAGGTGAATGGTTAGAGTGACAGTCTCATGTACAGTAGGTGCAGGGTTTGAATACACAGACTGGTTATTTTGGACACCACAGTGGTACAGTGGCAAGAGGTTCTCCGGTTTGATTCTTAGCTGGAGTGTCTTCTGTGAAGAGTCTGTATGTCCTCCCTGCGTTTGTGTGGGTTTCCTCCCACATTCAAAGGCATGCATCTGGAGCATTTCTCCCCGGGTACTCCGCTGAAAATTTGCTTTGTTCCAAGATGGACTTTCCCGGTTAACAAATATTAATTAAATATCGGGCTGCTTAGACTTGTAAACTAGTAAAACTGAGTATTAAAACCTTAGAATCAGACCCATGAGAAACAGAAAAGTAAAATGTCAATCTTTGCTTATGAACTGTCAATGCCACATGAGAGCATCCTTTTTATATATATACTAATTTACAAATGAATGGAGATGTACTTAAGAAATGCCTGCATGTGTGTGACTTTAAGTAGTCACTGTGCTTTTCTATGTATTAGGCAGTATTTGTGACTGCAAATACATTTCAGAAGCATGCCATTGCATGACCTGAGAAATACATGTTGGGGTATATTGCATACATACTTCACATGGCATACTGCCCTAAACACAGAGTTATATGTAATGAGTCATGATAACTATAATAACACTATTGTGTACATCATACCTATGCAAGTGGATTTTTAATTAACTATTGGCATGTTTAACATACTTTGTTCACATTATATTGGACTTATATAGCAAGCCTTAATAATACATTTGCTGCATAAATCATATTTATGATACTGATTTATATTTAGTGTTACATTCTAATTAAAAGCTTGTGACAAATGTCATTCTGACCCCCTCAATAAAATCATCTGTAAACTGGATTCGAACCCTGCATTTCCAGTCCTCTTTCTCCCTGCACTTACACCTTCTTCACAGAGATAGGTAGCTGACAGGTGCAGAAAATGCAAAAGCCAATATATATATATATATATATATATATATATATATATATATATATATATATATATATATATATATATATTACAGAGCTCTTACCTAATTACCCAGTCACAGTCATCCTTTGAATACTGGCCTGCCACATGAGAGCTTGCATTTCTGTTATGCATCATCAGGCCTTCCGGTAAAGGCAATTATTCAGAAAGCCTCCTGCCTCAGAAGCGTAGTAGTAAGCACCAGCACGACACCAATATATTCCAAATGCAAAAGGTTTAATCCAATAGTTTGAACAGTTACAGTTAAGCGCTTTCATCCACTAGGGACTTCATCAGAACACATGGTAAAAACTGTTTCTTCATTAAATACATTCAAAATCATCACATGTCATTCATTCATTAATGAATTAAAGTGCTAGTGCTAAAAACAACAAATGCCTTCCATTGTTACATTAATAATAAAAAAAACTACTGTCACTATTTAGTAACATTAAATTCAGCCCTAAAAAAACATTTGTAGTTCATTTAAAATACATAAAAATACAATTAATGTGCATCAAAAAATAACTAGACAGTACAGCCCTTACCTACAATTGTCTAAGATGGGTTTAATGGAAACATGCTCATTGATACCAGGATACGTGGAGGCATTTAATTTAACCTGCCACCTTACTTCCTTATCACTCACCATTTTTTTAATGTCTCCACCCCTTACATTAGATCTAACGACCTCCAAAATCCCAAATGTGAAATTAGAACACTCTTTACTGGATTTAATATGTTTCCATAAAGCATTATTCTCATCCTGTTTTTAATGCTATATTGATGGTCATAAATCCTATTGCATAAGCACCTAATAGTTTTTCCTACGTAAAAACAGGAGCAGTGGGAGCAGACAGCTAAATAAATCAAATTTTTGGACCTACAATTCCCCTTTTTAAAAACTATTTTTGATTTGTTATAGTTCTGTAGGGTTAATTCTTGTACTCCAGTTATATATTGGCACTGTTGCAGGTGCCACATTTGGTTGTGCCCCTACTGTTTTCCATCTTAGTATGTTTCTTCTCTAGTAAAAACTTCATATTGGGCCCATTCCTATGTACGAATAGTGGCTCATTCCCCACAATGTCCCAAATCCTTTTGTCTGCTTTAAATACATTCCAATTTCTCAGAATAATATTTTTTATATGTTTGCTATATGGTCCATATTGTATAATGCAGGCTTTCCCATATTTGTTCACCATGTCAGTATCACTACTAATTTTGTTCTTCTGTACTGCACCAGTTGCGCATCCCCCGCCCAGGAGGGGTTTGAACCTAATGCCCCATTGTTGCCGGACATAGGTCCTAAGATCATCTATCATACCAATAGGGTATCCCCTTTCAGCAAAATGTACCTATTTTCCCAAGTTCCATATCCAAATCCCTTATATCAGAAGTCATCCTTGCGGCTCTAATGAACTGCCCTTTTACTATGTTTCTTTTCTGGGCCCAAGGGTGACTACTGTTGAAATGTAAATAGGAGTTGCTGAAGGTGGGTTTCCTGAAGATATTGGACTTGAATTTCCCATCCTGGAGAGTAATCAGAGATAGGATATGGGTTTTTTTATCCATATTGATGGTAAATTTCAAATACTCACTACATGAATTAATGTAGCTAAAGAAATGGTCTAGCTCTCCCCTACTCCCCTTCCAAACGAGAAAGATGTCTGGTTTGAACCTAATGCCCCATTGTTGCCGGACATAGGTCCTAAGATCATCTATCATACCAATAGGGTATCCCCTTTCAGCAAAAAATGTACCTATTTTCCCAAGTTCCATATCCAAATCCCTTATGTCAGTACCCATGGGGATTGTGTTAGATGAAAACAACAAAAGGGAATGCAATAAATTGTTTGATGGGTTTGGGTTCTCTTTTATGCGATTCATTATGGAATCTAATGACAGTCGGATTTGTAAACTTTTAGCAGAATTAGAAGACCTAAACAACTGTATCACCAATGATTTATTGTTCAATGAATACGAGACCTTGTATGAGTCCCAATACAATTGGGTATCAGGAGTGTTAACGAAGCAATTTGAATGTAAATGTAACAAATTCAAGAGGGACTTGGAGCAGTACAAGAAGGGTGAGGCCTATAGATGGGAAAAGAGGGATAGTTACAACAACAATAATAAATTCAAAACTAACAAAAGGACACAGGCCTCTGACCATTATAGAAACAATCCCAGGGAAAGGGGAGACAACAACCTGGGTTATTTACACAATAACTACAGGAACAAACCCACTCACCATGATTTTTTATGGGGAGAGGAGGAATGGGACGAAGATTTGAGAGGCCATCAAAAAGCAAAGGGAGAGTTTCTAGGAGGGAGGGCGACGAGGTAGGGACTCGTAGTTTATTCGTCCCTCATGAGTATGCAATGGAAATGAAAACGGAAATTATTAGGATTAATGAGGTAACCAGTTCTTTTGATAATTTTAACATCTATAATTACACCGATGAGGAAATTACAAAAGAACATTTCACCTTGCTGTCAAAAGGGATGAAATATATCCCACATGGTGGATTGAACATAGTCGAAAACATTTTGTATGTAAAAAAATATATTAGGAAACTTAATCTAGGTGTTAAGTTTGGTGGCTCCAAGTTTGTAAATGACAAAGAATTTAAAACAAGAAGTTCTTACACCCCCCCACTAAACTACCTACTTGACACCTTTGAGAAACTCGTGATTGGTGACATATACAGGTTTACCAAAAGCAATGGATGTAACAATAACCCTTTAGAACACAATATTTCTAAGGATGAGTTTAAAGTGTTAAAAAGGTTGCAAGGGAATTCCAACATCCGGATTATGAAACCGGACAAGGGGGGTGGGGTGGTGTTATACCCCTCCCAGGAATATACCAACAAGATGAGCAGTATATTACACAACTCAGGAAAATATGAGGTATCCTCGTTAAATGAAGTGAACAGAGGATATTGTAAAGTGGATTCACTGCTGAATGACCTCCTACTAGAAGGGAGTATTGATGTGGATTTGGCTCGGTTTTTGAAAGTGGAACAGCCCATTATTGCCACCATAGTGGGTATTCCTAAGGTCCACAGGGACCTGGTTGATCCGCCTTTCAGACCAATAATATCAGGGAGTTATTCTTAAACCTTTCCCTTCAGGAAAGTTGTTGACAAATGGTTAAAACCGAGCCTGGGAAAGATTACCCATTTAGTCTATGATTCCTGGGACTTTTTGGGTAGATTGGTACCCCACATATCAGATGGAGCTGAATGGATGGTTACCATAGATGTAATTGACTTCTTTTCTAGCATACCCCATGAGGAAGGGATGAGAAGGTTCCAGGAGAGTATACAGGAGCTAGGGCAGGTGTCCTGGGACAGGACACTACTTATAATGGATTTTATGGAAGTAGTACTAACTCACAATTACATTTACTATGAGGGAGAGTACTACAGACAATCTAAAGGGGTAGCGATGGGGGCAGCTTGTGCCCCCATACATGCAAACTTTGTATTGTTTAATTGGGAAAAAGAATACATCCTTGGTTCTGAGTGGATGGGTCATATAGCTTGTTACTATCGCTTTTTAGATGACATCTTTCTCGTTTGGAAGGGGAGTAGGGGAGAGCTAGACCATTTCTTTAGCTACATTAATTCATGTAGTGAGTATTTGAAATTTACCATCAATATGGATAAAAAAACCCATATCCTATCTCGACGTGTTGATTACTCTCCAGGATGGGAAATTCAAGTCCAATATCTTCAGGAAACCCACCTTCAGCAACTCCTATTTACATTTCAACAGTAGTCACCCTTGGGCCCAGAAAAGAAACATAGTAAAAGGGCAGTTCATTAGAGCCGCAAGGATGACTTCTGATATAAGGGATTTGGATATGGAACTTGGGAAAATAGGTACATTTTTTGCTGAAAGGGGATACCCTATTGGTATGATAGATGATCTTAGGACCTATGTCCGGCAACAATGGGGCATTAGGTTCAAACCCCTCCTGGGCGGGGGATGCGCAACTGGTGCAGTACAGAAGAACAAAATTAGTAGTGATACTGACATGGTGAACAAATATGGGAAAGCCTGCATTATACAATATGGACCATATAGCAAACATATAAAAAATATTATTCTGAGAAATTGGAATGTATTTAAAGCAGACAAAAGGATTTGGGACATTGTGGGGAATGAGCCACTATTCGTACATAGGAATGGGCCCAATATGAAGTTTTTACTAGAGAAGAAACATACTAAGATGGAAAACAGTAGGGGCACAACCAAATGTGGCACCTGCAACAGTGCCAATATATAACTGGAGTACAAGAATTAACCCTACAGAACTATAACAAATCAAAAATAGTTTTTAAAAAGGGGAATTGTAGGTCCAAAAATTTGATTTATTTAGCTGTCTGCTCCCACTGCTCCTGTTTTTACGTAGGAAAAACTATTAGGTGCTTACGCAATAGGATTTATGACCATCAATATAGCATTAAAAAACAGGATGAGAATAATGCTTTATGGAAACATATTAAATCCAGTAAAGAGTATTCTAATTTCACATTTGGGATTTTGGAGGTCGTTAGATCTAATGTAAGGGGTGGAGACATTAAAAAAATGGTGAGTGATAAGGAAGTAAGGTGGTAGGTTAAATTAAATGCCTCCACGTATCCTGGTATCAATGAGCATGTTTCCATTAAACCCATCTTAGACAATTGTAGGTAAGGGCTGTACTGTCTAGTTATTTTTTGATGCACATTAATTGTATTTTTATGTATTTTAAATGAACTACAAATGTTTTTTTAGGGCTGAATTTAATGTTACTAAATAGTGACAGTAGTTTTTTTTATTATTAATGTAACAATGGAAGGCATTTGTTGTTTTTAGCACTAGCACTTTAATTCATTAATGAATGAATGACATGTGACGATTTTGAATGTATTTAATGAAGAAACAGTTTTTACCATGTGTTCTGATGAAGTCCCTAGTGGATGAAAGCGCTTAACTGTAACTGTTCAAATTATTGGATTAAACCTTTTGCATTTGGAATATATTGGTGTCGTGCTGGTGCTTACTACTACACTTCTGAGGCAGGAGGCTGTGTTCGTATTTTTATTTGGTGGACTGTTCTCAGTTTCTATTTTTTCAATTATTCAGAAAGGGGACACACAAAAAATTACATCATCTCATGTGTGACACACCACATGCAATTAATAATGACATATTTTGAAAGGCAACTGTATTAATGTCATGAGTAACGCTTAGGCTGTATGGATAAGTAATCTATAATATAATCTATGTATTTCCACATTCATCATGTTAGTGAATTTTTGTTCTCACACTTTAGAAATTGTCATTTTTGACAACATGCATAACAAATGTTGTTATTAACAAGAAGAATAGTTGACTTTCCTATGACAAAACATTGGTAATAGCAACTCGCAAGGACTATAAGTAACATTTTCAGCATTTATCACTCAGACTGATGCTGTTGAATTCATATAAAAAATGTGTGCCAGTATTTATTCTGAAACACTCAGAAAAATTATCTGTAAACTGTATTTGAACTCTGCATTACCTGTTTTCTTCCTGCAAGCTCACTGGAATTATTCCTTGTGCCACAGAGATAGGTAGCTGACAGTTGCATTTTCGTACCTCAGTACTGCTCAAAGTACTGATGGTCATTCACCAACACCAGGCTCATTTGCATACAGAAGGCAGCTCAAATTACATTTTTTATTTTTGCCTTAAGCCATGAACCTGTTGTGCCCTGCTAAGTGTCATGCAAATACAAAATGCAGAAGAAAAAAATCACAGTAACAAATATGCAAAGAAATTACAAGTGAAAACTATCTCATTTAAGGGGTATATCTACCAATGAACAACACACTTACAGCATTAATCTGACACATTCATCCTTTTAACATCTGCTTGCCACATTACAACTATTATATCTGTAACACATCATAATGCTTTCACGTAATGCCAATTCTTCAGAAAGGGGACACAACAGAAAATTACATTAGCTCACTAATGACAGTATATGCAATGAATGATGACATATTGTTAAATGAACTCTATTACTGTCAGGATTTCTATTTGTGACATATTGATAAGTACTCCAGCATATATGAGACATGTTTCCACATTTCTGATGTTAATACTTTTTTGTTATCACACTTTACAAACTGACATATGTTGACAACACATTTTTAACAGCAATTCACAAGGAGTGCAGGCAAGATTTTTAGCATTTATCACAAAGACTTTAGCCTGCTCATTTAATATACAAAATTGTGCGACAATATTTATTCTGAACCCCCTCTGAAAAAAATAGATATAAACTGAATTTGAACCCTGTATACCCTGTCTTCTTTCTCTAACCTCACTGCACTTACACCTGTGCCACAGGGATAGGTAGTGGACAGGTGAATTTTCTTTACTTGATTTCATTCGCACTGATGATAGCATTCAAAATTACATTTGTGAGTTTTACCTTAGAAAGTAAACTGTCATTCACTGTTAGTGACCACTGACCTTCAGCACTGCGTAAAGTGTCATTCACTGTTAGTGACCACTGACCCTCAGCACTGCATAAATTGTCATTCACTTTTAATGACCACTGACCATCCCTCAGCACCACACAAAGCAAAGTGGCATGCAAATGAAGAGAGAAGGGAAAAAAAAGAATTACAAAACAGGAATTTCAAATGTACTTGCTGATGTTTTCCCTAATTTGTTGTCTTATATCGTAAACCCATGCATCTTGAACATCACTACTTTCACTCAGATAACACCCTTTCTGGGATGTGAACCTTGAAACCATGGCACTAACAAGACAATTGAAATTATTTTCTCTATTTGACACAGACACAGACATACATTATAAAAAAGAGAAAATAAATTTTATATACTAAAGCTGTGACATTGTATCACTTGATATTAAAGGTGCAACATAAGCATTTTCTGACAGTTGCCCTTCGTAATTTGCCAGAAGACGTGTAGATGGATGAGACATTTGCAACAGTTAAGCTAATACTTAGTATCACAATAGTAACCAATACTTGGAATTCTATAGTTGTTTCCTTCTCTTTGTTTTGGGAACATCATTCTCTTTTCTATGGTTTTCTAGCATGAATACAATGTCATTTGGACTGATTTTGATATCAGTTTGCATATTTCAATAGATTATGTACTTAGAGTTACACATAACATCTTATTCAGAGGCACAGTGTGATCATAAGCATGTTTAAAAATAAACTGTTATAAATGTTTATCTCCTTAGTCAATATAATCCCTGACTTTTTTAGGTATTCTGCTGGAAGTTTGTAAGTTAGGAAGGAAGAACGTGACAAAGATCTGGAAGGCTTTTGTTTAACAGTATTTTAAAGAGGAGAAGCACCAATATCCTGGAAAAAAAACTTTGGTGGCTGTAATACCTAAAGATTCTAAAGACCTATCAGACCCAGCTTCATATAAGCCCATTTCAATTTTAAACCATGATTATAAAGTGTTTATGTCTATAATTGCCGAAAGAATGTCAGAGAGCTACCAATATTGATAGATATGGATCAATGTGGTTTTGTGTAGGGGAGGCAAACATTTAACAACATTAATAGAACATAATGGGCATTGTCGCCTCACAGTAAGACGCTGTCCGGTTTGATTCTCAGCTAGAGCGTCTTCTGCGTGAAGACATGCGTGAATGGGTGTACCTTCGTTGAAGGTTGTGCATCAGAGCTGGTAACTCAGCACGTAAAAATCAACTACCAATCATTAGCGGACCGGAGTTCCGCTGTGGTGACCCCCTAACCGGGAAAAGCCGAAAGACAAAAAAATAGAACATAATGATCCAGAGGGAAGTAGAATGTAAGGGGAAAAGAATACTGTTTTGGTGGGTCTTGATGCAGACAAAGCATTCCACAGAGTAAGCAGGGATTTTATGAGTAGGGCAATGTAAACGTTTGCATTCAATGATACAATAATAATGTTCATTAGAAGGATATATGAAGGATTAAAGGCAAAGTTCAAAGTGGAAGGGTTCTTCTCTGATGAGTTGTGACTGAACAGAGAAAAGAGGCAGAGGTGCCCTCTTTCACCTTTGTTATTTGCATTATACTTACAACCACTGACAAAGAAAATAAGGGACTCAGAAATTCAAGGCTATAATTGGTATGGTAATCAAAAAATGTTGCCTTTGTTTGCAGACAATATTATCTGGTACCTGATAAAAACAGAAAATGACATCTCAGTGCTGTGGAACATTCTGAGACAGTTTCAAGTTTTTCAGGATACAAAAGTAATGAAGATGAAACAAAGGATATAGCTACAAACTATGTACCCACACATGAATTGGTTCAGTAATACCCATATTTATGGGGACATGATAAATTAAGTATTTAAGAGTATGGGTTTAAAAGGATTCTGTTATAGCAGCTAAGAAAATGTGGGAAGAGACTAACTAAATGTTAATACAAAAACTGAGAAACTGAAGCTCTTGTCTATGTGTATGGATAGCAAAATACAAACAGTAAAATGTTTTTACTTCCTTTAGTGTTGTAGGTTCAAAGGTTCATATGTGTTTACTAGGCTAATGACCACAAGGGCATTTTTAAGGCTAGTCATGCATCCCAAATCTCTGACAAGTTCTGATACCCTTAATAAGTGTAAGCATGAGCCTGAGAGATTAACCATTTACATGTTACCTGCATCTATTAGAGACGTAGGTGCCAAACCAGGGATGAATTTCTGGTTTCCCATCAAATTGTCCAAGTTGCACTTGAATTGGGTTAGGGAGGAACTCTGCTTCACATGGATGGTGAGCCTGTTCTTTAGATGAGGTAGTTTCTGGGATACATACCTATATCTCTAGCAGGTCCTACTTATATCACATGCATGGTTTAAGTCTTTAGATCGGGTAATTCTGGTGCTGTTTCTTTTGTGTATATGCAGGAGGTCCATCAGAGTGGGGTCTGACAATGCTCTTTATGCCAGGCATAGATCTCCCCTCAAAACCCTGTATACAGAGGTCAGGCATATTTGTATCAACCAGAGAAGAAGTTGTGGATACTAATTAATAAAAAGTTGAAGGATTTGATCTGTGAGGGGAAGAGGGCAAGCGTCAAGTGGGATAAGTTAATCCTTCAACTAAAACAAGGTGGTTTAGGATTACTTGTTTTAAAGGGATATTTTAAAGCTACACAGTTAAGGTTCTTATACAAAACACAAACAAAAATCTACAGTTCAAAGTAGAAAGAGACGATGATTAAGCAGAGGTGAAATTCAAGAAACAAGAAGAAAACAGGATTTTGGATGCAGATGCTTAATGAGAATAACAACACTCGGGGCGTGGCCAAGGATGAACACAGGATAGCAGCAGATTTCTTCAGCTCCACCAATTTCATTACACTGATAGGAATTAATTACTTAAAAAATTAATTTTTGAAGTAATTTTCTTTCTAAATATGTTTGTTTTATATAGTTCTTGAGCTATATCTAAAAAAGAAAGGAAATTTTAACAATATTCCTGTCAGAAATCACTTTGGAAATTTTCCTGTCAGTTTATCAGTCTGAAATGAGTTCCAGTAAGACAAATTCTCAAGACTCCAGCATCAAGAAAGAACTTCAGTCTCTGATAACTATAATCCAGCAACTTACTACTAAGATGGATAAAATGGATACTAAAATTGATACCTTCATAGAAAAAACTACAAAACAAATAGACTTGTTACATATAGACCTGCAACAACAGAAGATCCAGATGACAGGCATAGAAGAAGCTGTGAATGACATGGAAAATAGAATCCAAGAAGAGGAAATCAACATTGAGTTTCTGCTGAAACAAAATACACATTTACAAACAAAGCTGGATGACCTGGAAAAATAGATCTAGGCGCAATAACATTAGGATTTTTGGACTGCCAGAAAATATTGAAGGTAACAATATTACTTCTTTTTTAACAACATGGCTCCCTAAAACTTTAGACTTACCAGAAGCATTCTCTTTTGGTATCGAAAGAGCACATAGATCTATAGCTAATACTAACTCTAACAAAAACTATCCTAGATCAGTTATAGTTAGATTTCTATCATCTTTTGATAAAGAGATGGTTCTTAAATCTGCTTGGGCTAAAGCTCCTGTTAAGATTAATGAGACAACTGTGCATTTTGACAATGACTATTCTTCCTTGGTAATAGCTAAAAGAAAAGTTTTTCTGCCACTAATAAGGGAGCTTAAAAAAGCACAGTTTAAAACATACCTTTTGTTTCCTGTCAAGCTAAAAATCTTCCTTCCTGATGGTCCTAAAATTTTTGATTACTTAGACTCTGCTTTACTGTTTATCAAAAAAAATAAGATTTTGGATAAAATAGAGGAAATGGAATGGGCTAGTCCTTCATTAAAGAGACTGGCAACTGAAACTTCATGGAAGACTTCAGAGAAGAAGAAGAGACTAAAAAACAAATGATTTGTTCTATGTTTTTTTCTTTTTTCTCTCATCATTTTACTTCATTATTAATCTTTTTAAATATAGTTCCTGCATTTCCAGAAAGCCACAAATATTCTGAAAAAGATTTAATCAAAGTTATTCTCTGTGTGCAAAGAAATGTTTTGTTTCATAACCAGTCAAAATATCTGAGGAACTAATAACAAGCTATTATTCAATTTGTTTCTCTTTCTGAAAAAGAGAAGTAAGGTCAGTAATTTGATACATTTTTTTCTTTTTTTCTCCTTTTCTTCTTTTCTTTGTTTAAACAATGACATTCTATTTAGATTATGTAGTGGGTAAAGGGTGGGGAGGGCAGGGAGAGAAGAGTAATGAAAATATGATAAATGGAATAATAACATATTTATTCCTTGTAAAAGTTTATATGTTCTTCAAATGCTATTCCTAATTATACTTTCTTGATTATACTGCTTATGCTTGTTTGTAAATAATCTGTCATGCTTTAACTAATAATAATTAGAACTAAATAATAGTAAATAATATGTTTTATTTTAACTCTATTAATATAAACAGTAAGTAATATTCCATTGTATATACTTCTTATAGCTTTCGCTTACATTTTTTTAATTTCTTCTTTACACTCTTTTATTTTCTACTCTCTTTTTCTTTTCTTTATTCTTTCTCTTTATTTTTTTTTCATATTAATATATAGAAATGCTTTTGATCATATAGACACAGTAAATAATAAGATTTGCATAAAAATTGAGTTGGGACAAAAATATTGAGTTTTATTACTTATTAATAACTTTGGGCTTAATTTCACTTACATAGAGGCTGTAATAACCTGTCAAATACATCGCGAAGGTTTTGTCATGTTTAGATGCATTTACACTGCTAAATGAATGTTTGTCACTAGTTTTTAACAGGTTTCCCCGCCAAAATGTTAAGGGAGACAATCTGGGATGTGGACTACCTCATGAACAGTGTCCTCGAGTTGTTTTAAAAGCTTCACCTCTCAGAATTCTCACAGAGAAGCTGAAAGCAGTCAATTTGACCTTTGACCCAGATATCACACTGACACATCACAGATTCAGGAAGAACACTCTACCAGGAAGTAGAACTGATGCAAATGCGACTATGTGAAGGAAAATGAACTCTTTAACATTTAAATGTGAGTTATTTTATATAATTACTTAAATATCTATGTTATAATTCATAAAATATGTCAGTTATAATGATTTTAAATGATGCAGTTTCTTGTAGTAAGTAAATGTCTTATTTTAGAAGGCATAGAAAATGAAACATTTATTCAAGTGTTTTTGAAAATCTACTTGACTGCAGCATACTAATCTGTGTTAAAACTTATGTTCCAAACATATACATTACTATAACTCATTTAATTCATCTGATTGACAAGCATAAATAACTTTATAACTCTATTCTGGAAGAAATTGTCATGTGATATATTTTAAAGCAGTAGTATAGACATACAAAATACAGATGGCTTTTTTACAATAATGCAAGTGTTTCTTAGAATTTGCATAACTATGCAGTATGATTTATAATAATTTCTATAAATATAATATTTTATTCTATTGACAATAATGAGTATGAGTAAAATGCTCATATACAAGCAATTCAAGGTTTTTTTTTGGAAGCTGTTGATTGCATTTACATGACAGAAAATAGATGCATCTTAATATATGAAATGTCTGAACCATATTAGCCAAAGTTTTTGATTTAAATGAATGTTAGAACTTATTTTTACATACTTTGAATAAATTAATATGTAAATATGCCTTCCTTTTTTTTTTTTTTTTTTTCTCTCTCTTTCTTTCACTCTCTCTCCCTCTTTCACGTCTTTTATTCATCTCTCTCCTCTTGGTTCCTAATATCAAGATTATTTGAATGCTATTTGAATACAAGTGTATTATATTACATAGATGTATATAGTAGTATGAATAGTTTTAAAAAAAAAAAAGTTTATTTTAGTTTATATGATGCTGTTTTATCAAATGTGTAGTCTTGTCTTGCTAGATAATTGAATTGAAAGCTGTTAATTTAAGTTAAATATAACCAGTATTAAATTGATAAGGTGGTAGCTGAGGTACTGCTGCTTAGGGTAGGGGGTTAACTTGAGTGATAAATACTACTCTAAGTTGGAGTTTTTAACTCCAGGCTGGATGCAAGGTTTAATCCTTACATTATTTTCATTTGTTCATTGTTATATGTATATAGTTTTGACATCCACAATATATTTTGTACACTCATTGTCACTACAAACAAAATTGAATCCTATACAAAATCCCATAAGAGATTCAATAAATACAGCTATATTTAAAGGTACACCTAAAGGAGGAGATGTAACATTACTTATGTTGTTATTTGTTATTTTGATCATAAGATTCTTAAGTTTTAAAATGCCAAATGACATCTTTAAAAGGAATTTCTTTAAACATTAATGGATTGAATAATCCGTGTAAAAGGGCAAGCCTAATAAGATATATTAATTTACATAAGGCCAACTTAGTCTTCCTGCAAGAAACCCATCTCTTGAAAAAAGATATTGATAAACTAGCCACAAACAAATATACAGTATTGGTTAGTTCAGAGCACACTCAGAAAAAAAGAGGAGTGGCTATTTTATGGAATAAAAGTATGCCCATTCCTAAAACCATTAAGTCTTATCAGGATGACAAAGGAATGTTTTGTATGGTTACAATACAAATTAATGGGAAGACTTACACTTTAATTAATGTATATTGGATACCTGGAATTGGTATTAATACAGTGAAACATCATCTTGATAAGATCATATCATTCTCTATAGGAGATATTATTTTAGCTGGTGACTTTAATTGTATACTATATGAAAGTGATACTACCACTATAGGAAAAAGAAGAATTATATCTAATGCAAAACATTTAAATGATTTTGCTAATTCTTATCATTTGAATGATATTAATAATCAGATAGATTCAAAATCATTACCATACACCTTTTTTTTTCTAACAGATACAAAACTTATTCAAAAATAGATAGGGTCTTTATTTCTAACCAGATGGTAACAGATTTAATTAATTCCAAAATCATTTCATGTCCTATATCTGATCATAATTCAATTGTTTTTGAATTCATGATAAAAATACTCATAATGTTCAGATCAAAAGGATACCAGCATACTTAACTCAACTAAAAGACTATAAAGAATATATACTTTCAGAAGTAAAACATTTTTAGACATAAATAATACTCCTGAAGTCTCCATTGTCTATGTTTGGGATGCCTTAAAATCATATCTATATGGACAAAGTATCAGATGGTATAATAATAAAAGGAAATCTTGGGATAAGGAATTGTTAGATATTCAAAGTAAATTAGACTCTTATAAACATAATAATAAAGAAAATATTATGGACAAGAAAGTTATTGAAGAAATAAACAAACTAAATGAGAAATACAAAGAAATTTTAACTCATAAAGTTAAAATAACTTTAGAGAATACAAGTTTTGTCTTATTCAATAAGCCCCAAATACTTACATAGACTTAAAAATAAAACAAAAAGGTTGAATAAACAAAACCATATCAAAGAAATCTTTTCTCTAAGGAAAAAGAAGAATGTTTCTAGTATACCAGAAATACTAGATGAATTTAGAAATCACTTTCACAAAATTAACCATAAATTAACATGGAACCTAAAGATAAAATAAAGGAGTTTATAACCACAAACATGAATAAAAAGCTTAATAAACAACAGATTAAACTATTGGACAAAAGTATTTCATATACAGAGGTTATTACATAAATAAATAAGCTTAAATCAAACAAAGCACCGGGTAATGATGGTATTATACCAGAGATATATAAAATCCTTTCTTAAAAGTACATATTCATTAATACATAAGGTTTTTATTTTGGCCCAAACTGAGTTAATAACCCCCCCCCCCATCTTGGCAATATACATTTATTTCGCCAATTTTAAAACCTAATAAAGATCCAACTAGATGTACTTCATATCGGCCCATCTCATTACTTAATGTTGATTATAAAATGTTTATGAGTATTTTTGCTGATAGATTGAAGACAATCATTCCCGGCATTATAGATATAGATCAGACAGGCTTCATTGTAAATAGAAATACTTTTGATAATATAAGAAGAACTTTAACATTAATTGATTTTGCAAATAGGAAAAGAAAGATTTAACACTTATTAGTCTTGATATAAGTTCAGCATTTGATTCAGTAAGTTGGGACTATCTGTTTACCTTACTGAAGTGCACAAACTTCTCAGATGCATTTGTAAATCTAATTGAGCATTTATACAAAGGAAGATTGGCTTATATTAAGGTAGGAACATATGTTTCACAAAAATACCCATTTTTAAAGGTACAAAACAAGGATGTCCACTTTCTCCACTATTATTCACTTTAGTAATGGAGCCTTGGGCTAATTTGATCAGAAACAGTACTGACATAGAGGGTTTTGAAATAGATGAAAATACAACATCCAAAATTCAACTTTTTGCAGATGATGTTCTAATTACATCAGCAGGATCTAATTCTTCTATGCAGTCTCTATTTGATAAAATGATGAATTTTAAAAGTATTTCTGGTTTAATATTCAATGAAGAAAAACTAAAATACTACCTATATATACACGAAAAAATATTCTCATTAGTGATTTTACTAAATATGTACCCAATTCAGGTCAGATAACTTATTTAGGTATAATACTATCTAAAGATATTAAATCTATTATATATAATAATTATAATACCTGTTTTCTTAATATACAAAATCTTTTAATACCTGGAATAATATGTTTTTACTATGGAGGAGAGACTTACAATTATTAAAATGATAATATTCCCCAAGATTTTATACTTAATACAATCAATAATACTTCCACCTACAAAAATAATTATCAAGAAACTGAATACACTAATGTTAAATTTCCTATGGGCACCTAATAGACCTAGGATTGCATTAAAGAAACATACTAATAGCTGGTCTCAAGGGGGTATTTCTTTTCCAGACTTTAATTTATATACTATCTCTTCTATTGTAAAAGTTATTACTTTATTAATAGATCAGTCATATGTCATAAAATGGAAAGATTATTGGGAGCTAATTAGTATGCACTTCATGAAAATCTCCTTAACACATAAAAATATGATTGTAAATAACTCCATGTTATGGTTACTAAAGGAATTGTGTACTTCACCTATTACACCTAAACATATGGTTTGTTACCCATTAAATATTATTATTAGCTATCGTAACTTTATATTCATGCACCCTAAGTATAGGGAATGGAATTTTATTATATTCCCTATAATGTATACTCAGGGTATGCTTTTGTCATCTACTTCTGAAGGAACTCATTTAGCTATAGATAATGATCTAAAGTACTGGTATCAGTTGATATCTGATAATAAAGTTAAAAATCTAGATTTCTTAAAACAAGAATTTAATCTAAGAGAAACTTGCTGGTTAGAGGTTCAGACCTTTAGACAACATCTCATTGAATAGATCTAATGTCTATAACAGTTAAAGAATCTATTCCAACACTGATTGATTACTTGATATTAAATTTACAACATAAAGTTTCTGATAAAGGTAAACTTTCATACATACATAAAATTATCAGACAAGAAACTTTTTACAGTGTAGATACATACTGGAATTATTTCACTTCTATTAATGGGGACCCACCAAATCAACAAGATAAACAATATATATTGGAATCTGCCTATAGAACTATGTCTTCCATTGTCTGGAGACTTTATACATGGAAATTTTTACATAGATCTTTTATACACCTTTGATGATGAATAAAATAAATAATAAAGATAATCTATGTAAGAGATGTAATGTAGAAATTAATGCTGACTGGGCTCATATGTTTTATGACTGTATAAAATTGAAAGAATACTGGAAGTCAATTAATGAATTTTTGCAGGCTCTTTTACAGATAATTTCATTATTTCTAAATCTCTTATATTATTCAACACACCTGTACCTCAAAGTGTTAAAAGGTTAAGCTTCCCTTGTTATGGTCTATTCTAGCAGTGGCTAGGAAAATAATAACCAGAAATTGGATTTCAGATACACCTCCTTCTGTTCAATGAATTTAAAAATGTTATGAATATAGTGTGCCATATGGAAATAAACACAATTAGGTCAAGAACAACTAGAAAAACATCTTATTATATTGTATGGGATAATTTACAAAATTTGTTAAAAAAAATCCTAATTTCAATAGCATGGTATTTTAGTTTAATTAATTGATCTGATTGTAGTGGATGTCTTTGTAAATACTTTAGTTGTTTTGTTGAATGTTATAATCATATCTATTTTTAATTATTTGTATAAAATTGTTATGATATTTCTCTTGTATGTTAAAACAATAAACCTGTTTTGAAAAAAAAAGAATAACAACACTCATATAGAGTATTATATTCATAAAGTAGCAGAAAGTATTCTAAGAACTAAGTCAACACTGGAATGGAGAAAGGATATTCTGCTGATAGGGGTGACTGCAATTACGGGTATAGAGAAGAGGCAAGAGAGGGCTGGAATTTACTAGAGGAAACTGGCAAAGGAACCCAGGTATTGGGAACAAATAAGAAGAGAATGAAAGCTATAAAACAGGAAGAGGGCAAGAGGACATTTTGTCTGTAGGCTAGAGACTGCTTTCCCTATCAGAGATTGACATCAGAGTACTGGCAAAGAGAAAGTGATAGGGGGATCCAAAGTGAAAGACCTGCACTGGTAGAGTTTTTAATTGAATCTAGAACAGAAGCTGCTGTTAAAATGTGATAATTAGTAGGACATATAAAATATTTCACAATAACTATAGGAAGCAATCAGAGAAAGTTAGAAAAGATTGGGAAGAGAGAGATTGGATAAGGAATTCACAAAGAAATAATGGGAGGCCATATGTATGGCTCCCAAATATGCAACAAAGTACAGAAGATTTAGGATTTTTTGATTGGAAGTGTTTGCATAGGTATTTTTATAGCCCAAGCAGACTCTAAAGAATTTTCTTCAGAAATACTGGGTGAATAAATGGGTGTAACTAAGGAATTATTTTTTTGAGCTGTATAACAGTGTATAAAAGGAAGGAAGTAGAGGTCACATTGTTTCTGATCAAGTTCCTGTTCAATTAGAAGGAATTTGTGTAATTAAAGACTCTATTGTGTTCTAGTATGGCATTTATTATTTTATTTCAGTTTGACAAGTATGCTGGTCATGGTTTGGGGAATTTTGGTTGTTTCGGTTTAATACGGACACTGGAATGTCACAAACAGAGTTGTTTTCTGGCTTGGAAGCTGGCTCCACTTACTTCAATCACACCAGCATGGCAGTAGATTTTACTGTTTTAATAGAATGCATGGATCAGCTTAGGGACCACATGGACTCTCTGGTTTCCGCTTCTAACAGCATTAGTAATGGAACAAGGATTGCTGACAGTGGCAGTTCCAGTACAGGTACAGAAAAGAGTTTCATCTTATGCTGCGCTATGTACCAAACGTTCAAACACCAATTTTATTGATATGAATGCTACCTCCAGTTCTAGAAGTTTCAATATTCAGGACTGGTTTGCCCCAAAACATTTGTTTGTGAAGAAGTAGTCCAAGGTCTGAGATAAACAATAGACAGTTTAATGATCGTGAACTTATGTTTGAAGCAAGAATTAATAAAAGTGAATCATTACTGATTAAGTTTAAGTCAATACAGTTGGACAATTCTTTTCTCAAATATTCTATTAGTAACAAGAGATTACTGAAAGGCTTACATATTTGGAAATACCCCAATGGAGTCATCCATGGGTCGCTGTTGCATTTTGAACCATATTTTTATTGAATATATGAATATTATTGTTTGGGATAATGTGAGGTGGCTGAACCAGCTAGAGGAGAAAATTTGTAATCTTGATTCCGAGACACAAAAGATTTATTGTTCGAGCACTGATTAGTGGAATTCCAGTCTTTTCAAAAAAAGTTGTTGGAACATGAGACATCTTCCTTTAAAAGGAAACAGAGAAAGATTCTCAATGACATCAACGACTACAAGAAGAACACAGTCTACCCAGCCCCACATGGAAGAGGAGAACCAAAGGATAACAGTGGGTTAGCATCCGATAATGATCTGGCAATGTTTGCAGGGAACATGGGGATTGTAGATTTGACAAGTTAGAGGAGAGAAGGGAGAGACAAGCCAATCAATCTTCTAGCCCCCAAGAAGGACACTACCAACAGCTTTTTTTTTAAGAAAACCAACCACAGGAACAGACAGTTTAGGAAGTAATTGTCCCAGAGAATTTCTGGTGAATGAGAAGGAAGATACTGATTTTGTTTTTAACTTTGGGGGCTGTGTGATATACAATGTATCCCCATTTAACATTACTCACATTTTTGGTAGATTATTTCAAAAAGATTTTAAATATGTGCCTTCTAGCCAGCTCAATATGGTAGATTTATTTACTGAGCTCAAACTGTTTACCAGGAAGCTGAACTCCCAATGTATTATGCCACTTAATGACCAAAATTCTTCTAGTTTTGGTCTAAAAAGAACTAGCACTTTCAACCCACCCCTCTTACCTAGCATTCATTTATTTTAACAGGTATATGAGAAAAGCATGATGGAAGGGTGTTATAACAACAGAAAACCCAAATTTTATAACCTTACTCCTGAGGAGAGAACTGCTATACAAACTGGCAAATGATAAAAGATGATTGACTTTAATAATTGGCTTAGTTTCTGGTGTCATTCTAAGGGGGTGCAATATTTTTTCAAATATTAGCTAAAACATTGTCTTCCCCCATAGTGCCTTTTTTAGGCAATGCCAAACTGAAAGTACTTCCGACATAGCAAATAAAAACCAAGAAAATCGAAAGGTATTATTGCTCAGTCATAGGAGTCTAAACAAAAATTTCCACTCCCTAGAAGCTCTCTTTACCCTAGAGAATGCTGACATCTGTGCGGTCTCAGAGACATAATTGAAAGCCATGGACAGCACACCAACAGTGCAGGGTTATAATGCCTTCCACACATTTAGACCAGCTACTTCACAGACAGGGACTAAAGGTGGAGGTGTCTCAGTTTACATCAAAAATAAATATACTTTAAGGTTGGTCAAACTGGACAATGCACTTGAGCTGCTCCATGTTCAAATCACCATAGGTAAAATCCAATACCATTTCCTTGCAAGCTATAGGTTGCCCTCTGTGACCCAGGAAATCCATACCATGTATTTATACTTATTAGCAACACTAACCATCCAACCCAACACCATATTCATGGGTGACTTTAATTACCCCACTATTAACTGGGATTCCTATATGACACCAAATGTACATGCAGAGATTCCTGGATTTTGTAAACACAAACTCCCTGGACCAGATAGTCAATACACCAACCAGGGATGCAACCATACTGGATCTGGTCCTCACTAATATGGGAGAGTGCTGCTCACTCCCTACTGTAATGCCTTCCCTGGTAAGGTCAGACCACAAAATGGTCTCCTTTAAAGTAAAAATAAAACCTGGACCCCTCTGCTAAACTGGGAATATTCAGGAACTATTCTAAGGCTAACCCCCTGCTGTTAAGTGAGAATCTGGCAAAATTTCAAGACCCTATAAACCCTGAGAACACTTCTGCCTATGCAGAACTGTTCACAGAAACCCTGTACAAGCATGTTAATAGCTGTATAGAGGCAGCTGTACCCACCAGAAAGACTTACAGAACTAAGTCAAAAAACAAGCCACCCTGGTGGAATCACCAAATCAATCAGAAGTATAACAGCAGGAAAAAAATCATGGCAAAAATTAGGAGGTGCAGCACCCAGCAGGATAAAAAAACACTCTCATTAAACTAAACAAACAACTCAGGGGACAAATAAAGTCTACCAAAGCCAGATTTGAGGTAACTTTGGCCTCCCAGGCCAAGAACAACCACAAAGCATTCTTTAGCTATGCTCGCAACCTCAAAGGCAATGCACAATTGTGTACAGAGCTCATTGTAAATGGAGCCACCTATACTGAGCCAGAAGATATAGCAAACCTCCTGGCTGATAAATTCAGCTCCAACTTTACTCTTCTCTCCCCCTCAACCTTTCCTCAGGAAATATAATCAAATATAACTCTCCCTACTATCACTAGGGAACAAGTCCTTAATGCTCTAAGACCAAGAACACTGCAAAATTGGGACCAGACAATATCCCAGGATGCCTTCTAAATAGCATGAAACATGACCTAGCAGGACCTCTGGAATTACTATTTAACTGTAGCCTCCAAAGAGGCTTCGTGCCTCATAAATGGACAAAGGCAACTCTGCAACAAAGGTAGGCCAGCTACAGACCCTGGAAACTACAGACCCATAAGTCTCACTAGTCATGTATGTAAAGCCATGGAAAGAATTATCATGGAGATAATCAATAGCGATATAGTAAACCTCCAGACACTGGACCCAACCCAGTTTGGTTTTGTAAAGGGCAGATCATGACTACTCAGCCTGGTGGACTTCTTCGAGAAGGTCAACAAAGCAATCGATGAGGGCAAAATCGTTCACACTGCCTACCTTGACCTGGCCATGGCATTTGACACAACACCCCACTCAGGCATTGTTGACAAACTCAAGAGGTTAGGTAAAACCCATATGTCACCCAGTGGATAGCCAAGTGGCTCACAGACAGGACCCAGGAAGTTAGAATTGGGGAGTCCACCTCTGCAAAGAGGCTAATCACAAGTAGAGCCCCTCAGAGATTAGTCCTTGGACCATTCCTTTTTGGCATTTACTTCTCAGAAATCAAGGGCAATGTCAGTGGTCTCTGGCTGACTAAATTTTCAGATGATTGCAAATTAGGAGCTGTTATTGAATCTCACACTGACATAAATGTTCTCCAGGAGGGGCTGACACAGACAAACAACTGGTGTCAGAGTCATGGACTAAAACTAAATGCCAAGAAATGGATAATAGTATCCTTTGGGAAGTCATCCATCCCTGGTAACTATCCTATTGACAACACACCCCTTAGAGTTGACTCAATAGTCAGGGACTTAGAGACACACATAGTAATCTAGCCTTTGATCATCGCGTGTCTACAGTGGTGAGGAAATCATTCTATGTTGGGCAACTTATAAACAAAGGTATGGCATCTAAGTACAAGGAAGTCATTGGTCCACTGTATTCGGCATGCATCATGCCCCTTTGGTATGTACCTAACTAAGCATATCCAACAACTGGAACATCCACAGAGGTTCCTCACTAAAAGAATACAGGGCATAAGTAATATGTCCTATGCAGACCGTATTCTGTCTCCTACAGGCTTTTGAAGGGAGATCTATGCCTGGCATGCATGATATTGTCAGACTTCACTCTGATGGACCTCCTACATATCCACAAAACAAACAGTACCAGAATTACCCATTCTAAAGACTTAAACCTTGCCTGTGATATAAATAGGACCTTCTGGAGAGATAGGTATGTATCCCACAGACTACCCTGTCTATGGAACATGCTCCCCGTCCATATGAAGCAGAGTTCTGCCATAATCCAATTCAAGTGCAACTTGGACAATTGGATGGGAAACCAGAAATTCATCCGTATTTTGGCACCTATGTCTCTGATACAAACAGGTAACCTGTAAATGGTTCATCTCCCAGGCCCATGCCTACACTTATCAAGGGTATCAGAACTCGTCAGAGATTTGGGATGCATAGCTAGGCTTAAAAAGGCCCTTGTGGTCATTAGCGTAATAAACACCTGTGAACCTATGAACTTATGAATCATGAAACATGATAAAGGTGAGGGGAATGGTCATAATTGACAAACATTGTTATTCCTCCAAAATGTTGGATTATTTACATAATGGCAATTTTTTTATTGAGGTTTCATGGAACAAAATCAACATTGCTTACTATGCTATTGATTTGATTTTGGAGGACATTTCATGACGTTCAGTTTACCTATGACCACTAGGGAATTTTTAGTTATGAACAAGCCTAGGATTCTAGCAATTTTTGGAATTCCTAAGATCCATAAATTGATATCTGCCCACTCCAAGACCCATTGTAGCACCTGCTGGGTCAAAACAGAACCTTTGGCCAAATTTGTAGACTTTAATCTTAAATGATTTACAGTGGATAAGCAACATATACTAAAGGACTCTTGGCGTTTTCTTGAGATTATGTCAAAGTTATGTTTTTGCCTGAGACCCTATTACAGTAGACATCAAAGATTTATTTTCTGTCATCCTCCATGAGGAGGGATTGAACTGGTTTCATCAAGCTATGGTCAGGGGCACAGATATGAGTGACACTGAAGTTAGGTTGATCCTCCAGTGTATGGAGCTTGTGCTGACTAACAACTTTCTATACTATGAAGGTGAATATTACAAAGAACACAGAGGTGTGGCTATGGGGGCAGCTTCAGCTCCCATATTTTCAAATGTGGTTTTATGGTTCTGGGGAAACTCCTTGGTTTTAAGTTCACCTTTCTCTTTTATAATCGGAGTTTATCTCAGGTACCTGAATGATATATTTATTTTATGGAAGGGCAGCTTAGAGGAATTGAAGTATTTTATGGACTTTCTAAACCTCTCCACCGACTTCCTAGAGTTTACCCACCAATGGAACACTTATTCTTTTGATTTCCTTGACATCATATTGTACAACAATTTTGAAGAACAAAGATATGAGTCCAACTTTTTCTGGAAAAACATTTTGAATGCATATCTGCATTTAATAGTCAACACTCTGCATGGCAGGAAAAGAAATGGTGAGAGGTCATCTGATTAGGCTTTGCAGATTAGTTTCTGACAACACCAATTTCCAAGCTGAAGCTATCAAACTTTGTGAAATGTTCAAGAACAGGAGTTATCCACAGGGCATATTTGACGATATTAGTAGTTTTGTGATAGAGCATAGACATTCCCGATATGGCTCCTTTATACGACAACCTGGATGCACGGTGGGTAAGAACAAAAACAATGATAAAAGTCCGGATAACCCTTCACAGGGAATAGTCCTGCAATACAGCAAAGACATCCATTCTTTGAAAAGTTCCCTCAGTGCACACTGGAGTGCTGCTTTTGGGTGCCTTGGATTAACCAACCAGTTGGGGCAACAAACTAGATTTTATTTTTAAATATAAAAAACATTTTAAAACCATCCTAGAAGGAGGCAGGAGTTATGACAATGTTTCTACCGAAGGGGCATGAGGTGGTGTGGAACCTGAAAACAATGTAGATTTATTTTTGAAGGCAGCAGTTTTTCTGTGGAAGGTTTTCCTAGATCGATTACAGTCATAGGTTCCTAAGTTCATAGGTATGTACTAGGCTAACGGCCCTGGAGCCTATATAAGCCTAGCCCAAGAAGATTCCCTGGCATCATGCCGCCCAAAGTTAGTTTCCAGTGCCCCTCTCAAGCAAGGCCACTGAAGTGATCCCTAGGATGAACTTCCTTTTCCCCATCCACTCGTCAAGATTTCTCTTAAAGAGGGCCAGTGCAGTGGTCTGCTTGACATGAATGGGAAGTTTGTTCCAGAGTATGGGAAGTCTCTGGGTTAGGAACCTGTCCCTCCAGCATGTTCTGTTTATTGTGGTAATGAGGTTTAGGTCCCCGGAGCGTGTGGTGTGGAGGGATTGAGATTTCTTTAAGTGTAGCATATCTAGCAGCTCTGAGTCAGACATGGCTTTGTAGGTCAAGTAGAGATCTCCTCTAAGTAGGTGATAAGAGGCAAAGTATAGCTGGTGTTTTTTGACTCTGTCCGTATAGAGTATGTGTCTAAGGCCTAAGATCCTCTTAGAGAGGTATTTTTATGGCCTTTCCAGTTATTGTAGGTGTCTAGTGAGGTACATGCCACATGAGGCATTGTATTCTATAACAGGTCTAATGAGGGACAAGTACAGAGGAATTATGACCTCTTTCTTCCTGGATGAGAAACCTTTTGTAATGAGATGTGCCACATAGAAGAACTTTCTGACTACAGCGGCAATGTGGTTATCAAAGGAGAGGTTGCTGTTAACCTGTGCCCCCAGGTCTCTTATCACACCTTCGGTGTTTAGTGGGCTACCGCCTATGTGGTAGTTCATGGGCACTACATTTTTCCCAAAGGGAATGGCAATGCACTTTTTGGCATTGAGCTTAAGGCCATGGTTCTGGCACCAGACATTGGTGTCAGTGAGACCTTTTTGGAGAATGTCCACATTAGTTGGAGAATCAATAATGGCTCCCAGTTTGCAATCATCTGCAAACTTGGTCAGCCAGAGTCCCTTTGTGTTGGCTTGAACATCAGAGAAGTAGATGTCAAACAGGAGAGGACCTAGGATCGATCCCTGCGGGACACCACTTGTAAGTGGTCGGTAGTCAGATTTGGAGTCCACTACTTTCACAGTGTGGGTTCTATCAGTGAGCCAATTGGCAACCCATCTTATGACATAGGGATTTATGCCTAGTTTAGTGAGTCTATCTATGATTCCTGAGTAAGGGATGGTGTTGAAGGCCTTGGCAAGATCTAGGTAGGCTGTGTGAACTAACTTGCCCTCATCTACAGCTCTGGTGACAGACTCAAAGAAATCTATCAGGTTGAGCAGGCATGATCTACCTTTCACATACCCAAACTGCATGGGGTCCAGAGTTTGGAGATTACCTATATCCTTAGTTATAAGGTCCATGATGATGCTCTCCAAAGCCTTACATATCAGACTCATCAGGCTAGTGGGGCAGTAGTTCCCAGGGTCTCTAGCTGCTCCTCCTTTGTGGAGTGGGATGACCATAGCAGTGTGCCATTCGGTAGGAACAAAGCCTGAAATGAGAGTGTGATTGAACATGGTACTCAGGTGTGGTGCCAGTTCACTTTGTAATTCATGTAGAACACAGCCGGGGATATTATCAGGTCCCATGAAAGCTGTTTTTGTACCTGTGTAGCTGTGATAATAGGGACATGGCATTCCTCAGGTATTGTTATAGGCCCTTTAGGGGGTGAAAGGGGGGTAAAGTTCGCACTGAACCTGTCTGCCAATATGTTGGCAATATCAGTTAGTTCTGTATATGTATTGCCATTGTGCTGTAACTCAGAGCAGATCTGAGTATTGCCATGTAGATTTTTGACATAACTATAGAATGCCTTGTAGTTGTCTTTAGAATCTGCAGCAATTTTGTTATCATAGCTAGCTTTAGAAGATTTGATGATGAATCTCAGTGTTTTGCTAAGGCTGACAAGGGAGTTTTTCCAGTCTTGGGACTTCACGCTTTTCTGCAACAGTTTTTTTTTCCTTCTGTTGTAGAGTTTGTTTATGGTGGGGACCACCAGATTGGCTTCCATTTTTTGGAGGACAACATCTTGATTCTGTTTGGTATGGCCTGTTCCATGCACTTGTGTATGTCCTCATACAGTGCATTGGTGTATGATTCAGTCATGCACCTATTTTCCATTTGCATGGGTGTCGTGAAGTTAGCCACCTCTGTTTTTAGAAGTCCAAAATTGGTTTTGGATAAGTTTTTTTACAGTGGTTTCCTTTAGGGGAGGGGTGAGAATGGGATGTGGATATCCATGGTGATTAGCTTGTGGTCAGATCTGACCAAGGAGGAGTTGATTGCTGGTGTAGAGCAACGGTTGCCCATGTTAGTAATGACCAGATTAAGGATGTTTCTACCCCTGGTGGGGGTAAGAATGAGTTGATCCAGGGTGTTGGAATTAATGAATTCCAGAAAATGTTGAGCAAGTGTGTTGGTACATTAGTAATTTTCCCAGTTAATGGGGGGGGGTAGTTAAAGTCTCCCAGTATAAGGGTATTGGGTTGTACCCTAATATTTTCCAGTGTGTTTAGGAATGTGGAGTGGGAGTCTTGGGACATGGTGGGGGATCTATAGCAGGCTACAACCTGGATTGCAGTTTTACCCACTGTTGGTTGTACCTGAAGTATCTCTGATGTGTTATATTGGGCTACTAGTCTGGAGGTGTGCATATCCTTTATGAACATGGAGACACCACTGCCTTTAGTGCTTCAGTCCAGGTTTAGGGGCCGAAAGGTGTGGTATGAATTATAGCCTGGTAGTGCTGGGGTGCTCTCCAGAGCCTTGAACCAGGTCTCAGTCAAGGGCAGATTTGACTGCAATACTAAGGGTGTTGTATATATAGCCCTCTGTCTATCTTGTTCAGCATTCTATGTAGGAAAGACTATTGGACCTTTGTGGACAAGAATTTATCAGCACGTGTATGCAATTTGTGAAGTCAACTCTTGTAATGCCATTTACATGCATTCTTTGGTGTACAATGATTAGAAATTTAGCTTTACCATTTTAGAGAAGGTGGAATGCCCAAAAAGGGGTGATGACTGGGAAACCTTTGTTGAGAAGAGGGAGCTTCACTGACAACTTTTATTAAATGCCACTGCCCCACCAGGTATTAATAAATTAATATCTATCAAGTTTATTTTGAAAATTAAGTTAGACTGCCTGTCATAGGACTTCTACAACCAAACCTTTCTAAAATGTTTTTAAATAGTTCAATTGATTATATAAGTTATTTCATGTGCTTATTGTTTACTGTTCTTAATGCATCTGCTATTAAGCTTTTTTATACAACATTTACTTGTATATTTAATGTTACTGGTGTTTAGTATGCATATATATTTGATGCAGGAAATTTGGGATAATATTGGTATTTTAATGTGTGTATACCTTTAAATTTAGTCCGTGTTTTTGGCACCCTTTTTAAGTGTATAATAGGAAGGAATTAGAGATCACATTGTTTCTGATGAAGTTCCTGTTCAGTTAGAATGAAGGTGCTCAAAACTTTGTGTAATTAAAGATTCTGTTGTGTTCCGGTACGGCATTTTATAATTTTATTTCAGTTTAACAAGTACACTGGTCGTGGGTTTTTTTTTTTTTTTGATGCAGGATCTGAATTGCTTAGACATAGTAAGGCCTTGTTAATTTTAACTCTGGTGGCTGCCAAAAAAAAAAAAAGCAATTACTAGAAAAAGGAAATCAAAGTCTAAACCAACCATATTTGAAATAGTGAATATTGTAACAGAGATAAAAGAAGTACAAGTGGGATCTTTAGAAAGGGGTAGGACCAAATAGCATAGAAAATAATGCAAAGTGTGGGAATGATGCATGCAGAAAAATGTTTTGGAAGAGGAATGATGCTTAAGGGGAGGAAGGAATTGACCAGCTTATGTAATGTTGGATTGATTATATTGCACAGAAAAATATATGGTATAAATCTGTTGCTACTGACCCAGACAACTGTATACTTACTGAAAAATATGTTTCTCACTCACACACACTCACCTCTTTGGTGTCAGGTTTGCCCTCCTGTACCTCATCTCCTACACAATGTGCAAGACATGATGACGGTGCCCTGCCCTTTGCACATTTCTTTGTGGCTTAGGGTTGCCTGCATGTCTGATGCACACAGTGGATAGCTAATGATTGCTAACTCGGATGGTTGCTTTAATCTTATGTAGTGCAGAAAAAATTGTTTTCAGATTTCTTTTCCCTGCTCATTTGTAAATTTTTGGTTATGCACTTTTTGACTCTAATTGTATTTGTTGTATTATTCCTAGTCGTGCAGTCATACTAGACAGGTAATTATTGCCTGCTCCTGTACTTGTGCAAATGACACTAACACTGACCTGCACACTGTTGGTTTATGTACATTGGTCAACTGAAATGCATGATCACAGTATTGGACAGAATCATATCTGTATATTGCATAAATCACTCATGTATTAATGCTGACATTAATGTAGAGTTGACCTCTGCTTCATCTTAATGACACAACTATTTGCATTTAGGAGTAATTATTTATATATCTTTTTTACAGGTTCCGCACTTACCTTGTTAATAGTGCAGCTGCAAGATGTGTCCTTGGGGATTGATTCTGTCTAATGCTGAGAGAACACCACCATTGCATGATTAAAGAAAGGTTGAGGATTTCAGCCGTCAGTTTTAATATTTGCATGAGCTTAGCACCTTAGTTTTTCACTTAGGTAGTAATTGTATGGACTATCTTATGCCTCTTAGCCAGAGTGCTAGGTTATGCATGCCTATGTCTGCTAGCACCATCTGCAGCCGATGGTTCTTCCTCAGACTCATCATCTGTATCTGCTGGAGGTGCTGTCCCTGCTTGTGTTCCTGGGAACTCTGCACGTGGGCCTTATTGTCCTTGTCAAAGCTATTTCCTGAGAATTATATTGTGCAACATGGCACAGATTGTTAGTATTTTGGCACAGGTGGCTGAGTCATACTGCAGAACACCTCCTGATGTGTCTGGACACTAGAACCATGACTTGAACAAGCCAAATATTCTATTCTTTCCTAGTCTGAGCTTTACATCATTGTATCCTTGCACTATGGGGTTTGTGGGTTTCTTATTTGTGTCATGAGCCAAGGTTCCCATGCATAATCTGCATTTCCCACTAGATGCCATTATGGAAAGCCACACCTAGCATATCTTGTGTACAGGACACAGGTGTGCCATACGTGTGAGTTGTGGAAACTACCAGGTTACCTACACACAAATTGTAGATAATCCCTTGGGCATTACAGACAACCTGATAGTTAATAGAGTGTCATCCTTTCCTGTTTATGTTCCTCCTTCCTTATTCACCAGGTGAAACTTTTATTTCTATGTGTGTGCAATCCATGGCCTCCAAAGCCTCAGGAAAGTGTGTTATGGCATAGAATTGTTGAATGGTTGTTGTTCTTTCCTCAGGGGTATGTACAAAACAGATATGATCTATTGCATGTTTTAACATGGTATTTAGAAACTGATGAAAGATTCTGGAAGCTGAGCCCTGTGATGCCTCTAATATGTCCCCTGTGGGTCTCTGGAAAGTACCTGTAGCTAGTATACATAATGGCACAAATACCTTTGTTTCCACTAGGATGAGTTCTCCATGATTTTTGTGGGTCATCAGGTGAGGGTGACAAAGGTTGCATATTTCCTGTAATACATCCCTGTCCACCTTGTATCACTCTACAATTTCTGTACCATGCAGTCCATGATGAGTCAAACGGGGTCTGAGCACCCTTCTCCTTCTCACTGAGGTCCGACAGCAGCTGCGGTACCTTGAATTAAAGCCCGTCGCACATATAGGTTAATGATGGTAGTGGCAATCCCTAACATTTTTCCGAAGTGTCTTTGTGTCTCTTTTCCAAACAGTTTTGGATTTCAGACCAAAACGGAGCACTGAATCTGCATGCTTACTTTACATGTTCCTGAATACTTCTGCCATACTGGACTGCTTAATCAGTATGTAGTATGTACTGCATCTACTTATACCTTCATAAGCACATTGTACCACTTACCCTTGTTTTCAGGGTGGGCATGAAGTGCAGAGCTGCTTAATGAATATCAGATAGCATGCTATGCAATAGCAGCACTAAATGCAGGCATTCATGAATCCAGCCACATGTGATGGATGTTTGTTGAATACCCTAATAACAGGCATTCTAGCAATTTTCTTTTGCACTTAGTTCCTATATATGAAAAATGTGTCTCTAATCAGAGGAGAAGGATAAGCCTCAAATTTTATGTAATAGGTACGGGTAAGAGTTATGGAGTTAATGATGTGTCTGCAACTGGGAGAATCTCTCAGAAAAAGGCAGTCATTTACTGGAAGTTTTGTTGACATCACTAAAAGGTCAAGAATGGTTTCTTTATTATAGGATTAAATGTTATAACATGAGAAGGGGATTTTTTCCACCAGGATGTTAAACCTGTCAGCATGTTTTGCAAGTTTACCAGAAAATAGGCAATTGAGTAGTCTGCATGTCCCTCACATTTTTAGCTATGCTATGCTATGCACAAGGCAGGGTTTTTAACTTGCAATGCAAATTTCTTCTATAGTTTGGAATATAATAATAATTTAAGCCACCCACTAGAAACCAGAAATGGGGATTTGACACTGGGCGATGGGTGCCAATTATATTATGATGTCTTATTGGAAGGAGCAGGAAAGAAAACACACCTGGACCTTAAAGATTTTTTTATCACAGATAATGCACAGTAATACATCAGGTACCTACTAATATCAAGAAATATAGAATATGGACATTGCGTGATTATTCTTTTTCTCAAGACCATTATTACGTTTTATATTTATTTGTGAGTGAGATACAAACAAAAGTTTAAAAAAAAATAAAAAAAAGGGTAAGTTTCTTTATTGTACATACAGACACTGGCACAAAACAGCATACACCATTCCTCATAACGAGAAACAGTAATGCTAGGTTACGAGGCTAAACATTATTTTACACATTATGAGAAACATAGATAATGTAAGAGAGAAGAACATTTTATCTTGTTTACTTGTGCATCTGAGGATGCTGTCTTCACAGAAGGTGGTCCAGATCAAGTAGTCATACTCATGAATATTAAAATGCACATTAGGAAGCAACCTATTACTACTGTGAACTGCAAGAGAGGCATTCTACTAGGTAGAGTGTGACTGTTTTTCATAATAATATACATAAAGTCGGTTTATTTAAGTAGTTTTTCACTTGCAGTTGCGTGTATTATAGCTTAACGTATGTTTTATATAACATAAGTGTAATAATTTTTATTCTGTTTCACCCTATTTGTTGTGTTCATTACTTGTTATCATAGTTGAGGTTACCACCAGCACTGTGGAACTCCTACTACCTGATATCAGAGTATTGGCATCCTCTGACGATGATGGCAGTGATCAAAAGGCTTAATCTGGGGGTGCAAATGGTCAGTATTACACTGAGGTTGTGACTCCCACATCCCCTGCCCATATTATGAACACATTCAGTATACCTATGTATATCCATGACATACAGTCATCAGAGATATGACAGGCTGTGGTTGACACAGTTTATCATGGTAGTATAGTTACTGCAGTCGCAAAGCTGGCTACCTCTTCCTAAAGCCATCGTGAGGGTGACATACCACACAGAGATCTCAGTAGAGGTGCTCAGAGGAGGCCTACCCTCCACTCTCCCCCTGATGTTGGTGTGTCAGTAGGTGCCATACAACATATGTGTAGGGCTGTCATGGAGGCACAGCCATGTTCTACCAATACCTTGAAAGACATAGTAAGAGTATTAAATTTTGTGCATTCTGAGAAGTGAGACTGCCCGAACCATGTGGATGACTCCTTGGACAGGATGAATGGCACACTGGGTTGGACAGAATTAGTAATGTTGGCCATGCCAGATCCTGCTCCTATAATAACACTACATCCGCTGCTCTTTCAGTGATTGAGATATCCATATACAGTTCTGGTCATGGATGTAGTCGTGATGAGAGCTTGTCCAGCAGACATCATTCATGTTCAAGTAGCTCCCTGACTTCTAGAAAGGTCAATGGAACTAGCAGTTCGGCTCCTGGCAGAAGTAGTTCTCATGGCTGGGAGTGACAACTGTGGACTGTCTACTCTACCATGCACAGCTTACACCTGTCTGAGATGCCAGGATGTAGTGCTAACACATGCGCTTTGATTGTGTTCCAGCAGTCCCATACACATATTAAAATCATCTTCCCCATACCACCTCACACACACAAGTTATAAAAAATTACAGCTGACTGGTATAAATCTGTTGCTACTGACCCAGACAGTTGTATACTTACTGAAAAATGTGTTTCTCACTCACACACACTCACCTCTTTGGTGTCAGGTTTACCCTCCTATACAACATCACATATGTTTTTATATCCATGACAGATGCATCAGTATAGCAATAACCCACGCCTGGGTGTGGGTAATGCTGGATTTACCCACGGTTGGCGTGGTTTGGTCATGAGGGCGAAGCCCGAGTGGCCAAACAAAGCCAACCATGGGTAAATCCAGCATTACCCACACCCAGAAGTGGGTTATTGCTATTATACAATGACATTATTTAAGAAAAAAAATAATTACTTTTCTTAAATAATGGCATTGTATAATGCCTCCTTGCTGCCCTTCCGCAGCTGTCTGGTATTCTGCGGCAGTTCTGATGTACTGCGCATGCATATGCCTATGCAGTACATCAGAGCTGTGGGCAAAAGCAACGGAGAAAGCAAGATCTCAGTTGCTTTTTACTGTTTCGCTATGTTAAATGGGTTTAACATAGTGAGACAGCTTTAAAAAAAGCAACGGAGAATCTCTGTTGCTTATTTTAAAGCTGTCTCGCTATGTTAAACCCATTTAACATAACGAGACAGTTTTGAAAAAAGCAACGGAGAAAGCAAGATCTCCGTTGCTTTTTACAAACTGCTTTGTTATGTTAAATGCTTTTAACATAGCGAGACAGCTTTAAAATAAGCAACGGACATAGCGAGACAGCTTTAAAATAAGCAACGGAGATCTCCGTTGCTTATTTTAAAGCTGTCTCGCTATGTTAAACCCATTTAACATAGCAAGACAGGTTTAAAAAAAAAGCAACAGAGAAAGCAAGATCTCCGTTGCTTTTTACACACTGTCTCGCTATGCTAAAGGAGTTTAACATAGCGAAACAGCTTTAAAAAAAGCAACGGAGATCTCCGTTGCTTTTTTTAAACCTGTCTCGCTATGTTAAACTCCTTTAACATAGTGAGACAGTGTTTTAAAAAAGACTTACACTAATGGAAAAAGTCAGGGCGACCGGACCTTTTTCCATTAGTATAAGTCGATTTACAACGTGCACGCTGACCAATCAGCGGGTACGTTTTGGAATATTAATGGGGGGGTAATGGGATAATGTTTTATAATTAAGCAGCTATTTATCACAAAGTTAACCTGCTTCAGAATATTTCATATAACTTCTGAATCCAGGAGCACTACAACTTTTTTTAAAATCCATCTTCACTTTTGTGCATGAAATCCAACTAATACATACTTGTAAATTATTTATATCATGCAAACATTTTGATACTGCTGTTGCCTGAATCTGTAATTCAGATTATTCCTTCTTTATAAACCTATGAATAATAATACAAAGGAGAAACGTCAATGGCTTTCAGATAAAAAATAAAACTGAAATAGACTAAATTTTTCTTCTGATATTCAGATATAAATTTGAGCCAAGGGATGAGAGACTGATAAAATCAAATTCTAAACAATGCTGATGCACTTTTGTTACAGACCATAAAAGAAACATTTCAAACACTGTGGTTAAGAAACTGATTTGATTTAAAGCATTCAGCTGTAAATGATTGAAATATTGATGGTCCTTTCTTTTGCAATGAACAGTGTGCTGTGCTGTCTGTATAGTGAAGAGAAGATACAAGTAAAATCTTTAACATCATGCTGCCTTGAAGGCATACATCAGACATGCAATGAGTAAATTAAAAGACATGCAATAGGATTCACAAAAGAACATATGCAGAGAGTCAAGAAACTGTTTTGTGAACTGCCAGGTACACATTGTGTGTGAGTGTGCATGTGTGTGACATATAGATAGACAGATATAGATCCAGATATGGAAAGATGTATTTCTAACTGCATCAGATCTACTCCATGCTAGTGCATTTAATCACAAATTATTCTCCCTTACCAACTTAAAATCCAACAGAACTGCCACTACCTTGAAAAGTAAATTTAGTCAAGAACTTAAATATGTTACTAAATTTGCATAAAAATAACTATAAGGAAGAAACAGAGCAAACCACAGATCTGGACTGTGATTCAAAGTAATCACATTCTATAGTAATCAGAACACTAAGATCTTAAAGTACATTACATGATTAGGAGCAATAAAAGACGCTTGGCGGAGTAAAAAAAAAACTAAGGAAAATTAGTGCATAAATTCCATACACAGAAAATTAAACACTGTAGAAAGAGACAGGAAGTGAATAACATGGAAGAGAAACCGTCACAATAGCAACACAAAGCAATTACTCAAGCCTAGGAGTCAAGGTACAAGCCCATACACACAAATGCAATATAAAGACTCTGCCAGCTATTGCTATTGTATGACCAAAGACGTAAATCTAAAGATACAGTATACAAAAACTAAATCACTGCATGGATACAAATGCATATAAAATAGAAATAAAACATGCATACAAATACCCAATGAAAGTCAACAAGCATACCATCAGACAAACCTACTTAAGAAAAATTATAGGAGTGAGGTGTTTTCAGCTCTTGGAAGCTGACACCAAAATGATTACTAGTTGGAATATTTTAGGGTGCAGTAAGCATGCTATCAGTTAACCCAACTTAAAAATGATGGGGCACTACATCTTGCAAGCATATGTGTGTTATTCTGTTCTGGGAGTTGTCAACAAAATAACAACTCTTGCAAATATTTTTGAGGCTGTTAGCCATAAAACAGTATAATTGTGAAGCACCATGCTGCTGATATGCCAGCCTTCTCATCTAGACTCATTCACCTACCAGTACTCATTTGAAGTACTATGTAGTGTTAGCAGCAGTTTATAAACTGGATTGAGCAATAGCACACAAACATTTGACACAAGGGTCTCTTAAACTTATACAACTACCAGCTGGTTAAAATGAACACAGGAGCTATCTTACATTAAAATACACTACAAAACATATAACTATCACGCATAAACTACTACAAGTAAAATTTAAATGGAAAACAATACAGATGCCCAGTTTATAAGTCAAATGAGGCACTTGGGTGTGTATATTCTCACTGCATGCCCAGAGCTTATATGGTACTCACCTGACACTCCTAAGTATGTGGTAATATCTGTACTATGCTCACCCCTAGTGCCTTGTTGCATGTGTGTGTGTGTGTGTGTGTATATGTGTGTGTGTGTGTGGGGGGGGGTGCATTTATACAAAAATCTAATTAATATTCAAAAACATGAAGACTAACTGAGTACAGATCAATCAGCATGTCTATTTATACAAAAATCTAATTAATATTCAAAAACATGAAGACTAACTGAGTACAGATCAATCAGCATGTCTATTTTAAATCCAGCATTACTTACAGAAAGAGATAAAATAGCGGGTAGCTGTGAAAATAAACATTTTGGGCAACATGGGCAGCTGTGCCATGATACATTAATTCACAGCTACTAACTATGCACCATCACACTAATACCTGTTCTCATAATACCAGCTAAGAAATGACACAGCTGCTTCTTTTCTGTGTAACATATTTTTTTTTCTCTTTAAATGTGGACACTATTCAGACTTATTGGGACAGTAACAACAGCAAAACCTTGCAATAAAAAAACAAAACTTACAGTTTGGGATGTTAGGGGTACACAATTAACATGCTCACTGCTGATTCCCTTGGAATAAAATAAAAGAGGAGAAACTGCTATATATTGTACAGGCATCAGCAGATAGATGATGAATGTATATGCAATACATCCTAGCTGTCCCCTATAACAGAAGAACCACAGAGGAACATTGAAGTGCATTTATACAATGACATTATTCAGAAAAGGTAAGATTATTTTTTTCTTAAATGATGTAATTAGTTAATAGCAATGCAATGATCCATGACTGGGTGTGAATTTCACAAATTTATATATCTGTATCTATATATAAATAAATTAATTAATATCAGCATGTGTATGTGTGTGTGTGTATATACACACACACACACACACACACACACACACACACGCACACACACACACACACACACACACACACACACACACACATGCGCGCACGTATATGCTATTCATTATTGAAGCAGGGGGTCGTGATATTACATATACCAACTCCACGGTCACACAAACTTGAACAAGGGAAAAATCTTCTTAAAAAGGGAATCATTACTGGCACATACTTAAAAATGATACTGATAAATTGGCATTGTGTTCTTCAACATTTTATGCTTCTAACTTGACTCTTAAGGAATTTCAATTTGGCAGTTGTAAAGATACATATAATAATATATCTGTATCTGTTTGACAAACAATAGTAATTTAAGTCTGCATCTGTTATAAAAAACATTATGCAGCAGTACGTCGTATTGTACAGAATAGCAGTAAAATGAATACCATGAAGTCAAACCAAAGAATGAAGTCTCAGACATTGACAGTTGAAGTATAATAATACATGGGGTAAAAAAAATATTGTGAAATAAAAGGAAACAGCTGAAAATATCAAAAGAAAATGTCAGACACATTAACTAATAAGAGCTGTAAACCTGTAATTCAGCCCTCCCTCCCTGGCACACTATGGTGTGGTGAGCTCTGCCTTCCACTCCTTCCTCCTCTTCGTATGCTAACTCCAATGTTTAACTAAATTTTAAAGCACAATCAACATTTTTTAATTATATGGCATATCATAGCTCTCAACTGTCCAGATTTTTGCAGAATGTCCAGATTTTTGACTCATTTTTTTGGTCCATTTCTCATAAATTGTAGTTTTCCAGCAAATTACTGAGGACTGAAGTCAGAAAATAATGGCAGACGTTTGATTTTTCAGACTTAATATCCTTCCGAAAATTCATACTAATGCAAAACCTGTTATTCTATCAACTTTCTAAGTCTGTAAGAGCAATATTTAAAAAGTATCTCTATTTTTGGGCCTCTGTACCTCCATTATCTGTGGCTTTGTCCAGACTTCTTGCTCTAAGAGGTTGAGAGGTATGCATACTTGATGACAGTATAATTAAGAGTCTAAGGGAATGCAAGGGAGTTCCAGATTGGAAGGGTACAGGGGCAGTAGTCCCCCTGCCTTTCAAGTTTTACTTTTAATGCTTTATTTCACAATAATTCTAGTTGACAATATATTCTGTTAGTTCAGCTTTCAAGATTTTGAGAATTCAACATTTTGCATTCAGTTTTAAGCTACTATTTTTATTGATATTGTATTCTGTGCTAAGTACCCATATGTGATACCATCAGTACATAATATCAGGTCTGTATCTGCTGTACCAGGAATTTTTAATATCTTGTTTATATCTTTGTACCAGCAAAACATAATATAATGTTTCTATATTTATACCTGTCCTTCCAGCAATATGTGACCTCATTTTTAAATGTGCTGTAGAAGTGATATATAATCTAATGTCACTATCTGTTATTTCAGCATTCCATGCAAAGTTATGTTTGTATGTGCTGAACCTGCAGTATAGAATCCTATAACTATGTAATCATAGTTCTATCTGTTCAGCTATAAGTATATATGGAATAATCTCCCCATGTATGTAAAGCAGAGTTAATATTTGACCCTATTCAAAAGAAACCTGGATCATTGGATGGAAAATAAAAAATTCACCACTGGTCTGGCCCCATGTCTCTGATGGACAGAGGTTGACAGTAAGTAAATTAATCCCCAGCTAACACACACACACACACCCACACAAATAACCCTTAGCTAAATCATTACTAACATATTCCACTATATAGGTGTTCAAGGAACTCTGGGACAAAACTGGGGTGGGTTGCACAGACAGGCTTGTAAAGACCCTGATAGCCGTTAGCCTTGTATAAAACTATGAGCCTATATAATGCATACCTTTTCTACCAGAAATATGTAATGTAGATCTGTATCCACTGGTTCCACACCATTTAACTGAACGTGCAAAATGACAAAAGTACAAAATGCCAGAAACACAAAGATACTGACATTAATTTTTAAGGAAGGGGTCCCCACACCCCCTACTAATTATGTATACCAGCGCTGGGATTGTACAATAGTGGAGAAAGGGCAATAACTTCAAAATTTTGAATTTTCGACATGTTGTACTTTCAACATCTTACACTTTTAACCAAATGGCATAGAACCATATCCATTATACCAACAATGCCAAAATGTCATGTTTATAGAGTGTACTAGCAATAGATAATGTCATGTTTATAGCATGTGCTAGCAATACATAATGGCATGTTTATAGCATGTGCTAGCAATAGATGATGGCATGTTTATAGCTTGTGCTAGCAATAGATAATGGCATGTGTGAAAATAGGTGAAGGCTGCCAGCCTAGCCAGATAGAATTTTGAAGATAATTCTGTCATTTGTAAATATTAATGCAAGCCACAGGCTTGTTCTCTTAAATGTGAAAAGACTGCATTGGATATTGAACTGCAAAAATGTAACAACAGTGCACTCTGCTGTAAGAAAGCTAAGTCAAGCATTTTATGACTGTCTTTGATGTCAAAATTCAGAGCTGATATGTCTAGACGGAGGCATCCTGCCTATTATTTTAAGACCAGAGTTAATGGCTAGAATTTGCATGTATAATTGTCCTTTATTGCTCTGGTTTCTAACCAGGTGCAAAGAATGTAAATGTGGTTTCTTTTAGCCTGGGAACCTCAGCGAAGTGTGAAGAATGATGTCATGTGAAGCTGCTTTGTGTTATCAATTTAAAGACAAAGAATCAGAGAGCTCAGAGCATTTTGTCTTGAGAACATCCAAAATCACCAGCACTGCTTTGTTCTATATGTATGTTATTTAGAACTGTGTTTTCTCTTAGCAATAGCTAGGAATTAGGAAGATTAGATTATGTTTTTTTCAGGGTACTACAGAAAGTTTGTCCCCAGTTATAGTACCATAGCTGCTACCCTCACAGACCTGACAAGGATGAACAGCGCCAGCCAGCCAGCAAAATGCCAAGTTGCTAAGATGGAACCTAGGGTTACAAGCATATGATATGTCAGTGCAGCACCACAGTGAGATTAGCAATGACAACACAGATGGTCAAGACAGGGAATGGGGTAAGATATACTCATATAGACCTAACCCTCTCAAGCAACATTTCTAAAGGTCCGTTGAAAAACTAGAGTTCTCTGGGGGGGAGATGTGTGAAGATATGTGAAGGCTGCCAGCCTAGCCAGATAGAATTTTGAAGATAATTCTGTCATTTGTAAATATTAATGTAAGCCACAGGTTTGTTCTCTTAAATGTGAAAAGACTGCATTGGATATTGAACTGCAAAAATGTAACAACAGTGCACTCTGTTGTAAGAAAGCTGATTCAAGCATTTTATGACTGTCTTTGATGTCAAAATTCAGAGCTGATATATCTAGAGGGAGGCATCCTGCCTATTTTTTTAAGATCAGAGTTAATGGCTAGAATTTGCATGCATAAATGTCCCTTATTGATCTGATTTCTGACCAGGTGTAAAGAATGTAAATGTCATTTCTGTTAGCCTGGGAACACCAGAGAAGTGTGAAGAATGATGTCATGTGAAGCAGCACTGTGTTATCAATTTAAAGAAAGAGAATCAGACAGCTCAGAGCATTTTGTCTTGAGAACGTCCAATATCACCAGCACTGTTTTGTTCTATATGTATGTTATTTAGAACTGTGTTTTCTCTTAGAAATAGCTAGGAATTAGGAAGATTAGACTAAGTGGTTTTTCTGTGTTGATGTCAGAACTTTTCTACGGTATTATTTTAAGTATTTCTCTGTGATCTCTGAACTCTTGACTAGCACTGGGTAGTAAGAAGTATTGTCCTGTGTTTTTATTATTTATTATTAAATATTTTTAAATCTTTCAACTGTGGCTGTTTTGTGTAGAGATAATTTAAGCTCTAAGAGTACATTACATATATATAGTGATGCTGTACCAAGTCACTCCAAATAAGTCTTGACTGTTACATCACACTTACCATTTGGATAATAATATTGCACAGTAATAATTGGACACCCTTTTAAGGGCCTTTGAGTAGCTGATAAATGTTAGTGGGTGGTGGCAGCTGGTACTACCTTTTAGACTGGGCAGAAAAGGGGCACAGCTGGAGAACCTGTGCCAGCCTTCCCCAGAAGTGAGTGCGTGGCTGTATAAACTCTTATCTCAAAGTGTGTGTGTGTGTGTGTGTGTGTGTGTGTGTGTGTGTGTGTGTGTGTGTGTGTGTGTGTGTGTGTGTGTGTGTGTCAACTACTTTATCAGGGACATGAAGCACTGGTTAGACAGAGAGGGTGCTGGAGGTTTTAGCTTGCCCACTAGGCTGAGATCTGGACCCTATAGCTGTGCCAGTGGGGAGTCTTATTGGGGACCTGGAGAGAAAGGGAGAAACCAGCTGCAGACAGACTGTGATCTCTGTGTGCTCTTAAGGGAAATTGTACTTTACTGTGTGTGTATTTATTATCCTTTCCATATATGGACGCCCCTCACTGGTATTAGTGGTGAGGATTGAGGCTCCTTGATTGCTAGGCCAGTGCACTGACATCACAGCATGTTTATAGCAGGTTTTGGCAATATATAATGGCACGTTTATAGCTTGTGCTAGCAACAGATAATGGCATGTTTATAGCTTGTGCTACCAATAGATAATGTCATTTTATAGCATGTGCTAGCATTAGATAATGTCATGTTTATAGCATGTGCTAGCATTAGGTAATGTCATGTTTATAGCATGTGCTAGCATTAGATAATGGCATGTTTATTTCTTGTGCTAGCAATAGATAATGTCATGTTTATAGTATGTGCTAGCAAAAGATGATGGCATGTTTATAGCGGTGCTTCCTCCCTGCACCCTTCTGTAACTGACTACTGCTCAGCAGGATTAATCTGGTTTACAGTCAGAAATAAGTTAATAAATAAACTATCATGATCATGTTTACATTGTAGAATTAAAGACTCCATTTACTGCATCAGGGATATGGTATGTGCACTATTGTTTCAGTAACTATTGTGTTTGTTGTAGAACACATATTCATTCATCTCATGGAAATCTATAGTGGAAAACAGCAAATTCAACACACACACACACATATAAACAGACTCATACATGTACACATGCACACGCACATACATGCACTTGCACACACACACACACACACACACACACACACACACACACACACACACACACACAGTCACACATATGCATATATACACTCTTACATACATTCATAGATATACAAATATGCATACCTAAATGCCCAAAAGTACACTCACTACTTTTACATTTCCTCAGAACTGTATAAAAAATGCATCCTATTCACCACTTTAGGACACAGCTCCAGACATCATTGTTAATGAGGCCATGTCTACAAATGTGCTGAGTAACAGTGTTGCCCAAAGGCTAGACATGAGTTTATTAAGTAAGCTCTAAGTAATGTGCTCTGTGTTCTGCCTCAGAAACCTAGAAACTTTTTTTTCATTTTTTTAAATGTTTTATGCTTTTATTTGTGCATGGGAAGACTACCCGACTAATCCCACTTCTGTCTTACAGTCAGCACACAAAGGTTAAATGTAATAAAAAAAATCTTTAACTGCTTGTAATCTTTAAAACTATGTGTTACTGCATACCAATAAAAAACACTTCCATCCACATCAGTGACTACATCATACAGTTTTTTCTTTAAGTTTGGTTCCTGGCTACATTACCTTCTTTTAAGAGTTTGCATGTTGTCCCTGGTTCCACATGGTTTTTGCTGGAGTGGGGTCCACTTTCCTTCCGACTTCTGAAAAAGACATGCATTAAGGTGAATTAGTGATGTTCGACATTGTTGTCCCCGGATGCAGTGTCCCTGTGTGCATATGCAGTGTGCACCTGAGTTTTGTGTGTGTGTGTGTGTGTGTGTGTGTGTGTGTGTGTGTGTGTGTGTGTGTGTGTGTGTGTCCTGTGTCCTCTCTATGATTGTTTTTTGCCTAGTGCCTTGTAATCTTTAAAACTATGTGTTACTGCATACCAATAAAAAACACTTCCATCCACATCAGTGACTACATCATACAGTTTTTTCTTTAAGTTTGGTTCCTGGCTACATTACCTTCTTTTAAGAGTTTGCATGTTGTCCCTGGTTCCACATGGTTTTTGCTGGAGTGGGGTCCACTTTCCTTCCGACTTCTCAAAGACATGCATTAAGGTGAATTAGTGATGTTCAACATTGTTGTCCCCGGATGCAGTGTCCCTGCGTGCATATGCAGTGTGCACCTGAGTTTTGTGTGTGTGTGTGTGTGTGTGTGTGTGTGTGTGTGTGTGTGTGTGTGTGTGTGTGTGTGTGTGTGTGTGTGTGTGTGTGTGTCCTGTGTCCTCTCTATGATTGTTTTTTGCCTAGTGCCCATTGCATCCAAGGTTAAACTCTGGTTTGCCACCACACTTAAATGTCTAAAGTGTGTATTGAAAATAAATGAGTAAATGAATAAATTATTTGGTAAATGAATGAATGAAAACATTTCTAAATGAACAAAGTTATTAAAAATGCATTCAGTGGAATAAATGAAGCTGCTTACTTGTGATTAAAAAGTCCTACAACATCAAACATTAAGTTTTGTGCCCCCTACCCCATGCCCCCCAGCACCCCTCACCATTTTTATAATCCACTCATGAGTTACTGTACCTTTGGGCAAAAGGATATCCCTTGCTTACAGTGACCAGTATTGACAAATAATCCGATTTTCAACAAATGAACCAAAAGCACAGCTTTCATAGCTATTGTCAGTTCAGTTGCTACTGTGAAATAAATAAACTTGATAAATTATTTATATAGAATAAATTAAAATGGGAAACATAAAATGGACAATGGAATTCAGAACATGCAGATGCTGAGTGACTACCATGGGTATAGGTTGCAGTGGTATGTGGCCAGAGGTTCATTATCAATTAACAATATAAAAATTCACAGCTTAGTTTGCTGCTAATTAGTAAGTCTATCTGAACTATGAAGAGGCTGCAGCTAGAAGTGTGATGAGAAAAATTGCTGAGCATAGAGAATGCAAACTCTTTAGCATGTGTACATGTGCTAAGATGTGACAAGATAGGAAAGCAAATGCTTCTCTTCAAAGAGGCCAATGCAATTATTAAATCTGTTTTTTATATACCACAAAAAGATGTGGAAATGAGGCTACAGGACAGCAGGAAAGAGGAGTAGCAAACAGAGGGGACTACACAAGGAAAGCAGGAAAGGTAAGGGTGTGAATGGAGATAGGGTGGGAAGGTAAACCTTTTTTTAGGACAGATGCCTTTTTTATTATTTGAAAAATCAAAGCTGGCAAAGGGAGTAAGGCAAGGAAAGGTATGGTAGGAGACTGATGGTCAGATGCAGAGCAAGCAATATAACATAGACAAAGAAAAACAGGGGAGGTTCTGACGCACTGAGGGTTGGGGGAGACAATGGATTGAGAGGCACACAAACAGAGGGAGGACACTGGTAATGGGAAGACTTACCAACAAACAAGGAAGGGCATTGACACACAAGGGAGAGAACAGTGGGGTAGAGGTTATGGTAGGCATGGCCTTTCATATCTGTATGATACTCGGAGGACAATCATACAGCACCCTGACCACCCTCCCCACTGGGCCCTGCCTGAGGTGGTAATGGCTGAGACAGGCAGTAATCCAACTCTGCCACAACAAGATGAGCATTTCTAGGCAATGAATGAAAGCTACCAGCCATAAACCTCCCTGGCTGTGACATATTCCTGTCCTCTGGCAGTGCCACTGAAAGGGAATGTAATGCTTCCAGCTGATGATACACCAAAAGTGACAGGAGTGGTGGCCTCCAGCCTGTCACCCATTATACCCACTGGACAGACAGCCCAAAATACAGGTTGGGAACACACAGAGGATGGCTGGGCCTGCTGGAGACTGGAGACAATGACTGAGTCATTGGCTCTGCAGTGACAGCTGTTGTACAAAGTAAAACAATAAATGGGGTGAAATAAAATGGCAAAAAGTAATTACAGAAGAAGGAATAGCAGCAAAGCATGAAAGGTGCAGAGAAAAAATGCATAATGTAATATATGAAACAGATTTACTGAATTACTTTGTACTACTACATTACCAAAACTATATAATGGCACAATCTGACTGTACAACATAAATATTCTATGCTAGGATTTGCATTCTGAACAAAGGGTACGCAGGTAGCTGTCCTGACATGTGCAGATGTTGCTATAAAACTTTTGGGAAATAATACTCATCTGCATATGGACTGCAGTTAAAGCATGGTGAGCCTCTGCCCACCTTCTATACTCTGTCTATTGTGTTATCCAATTCTGATAGATATACAGGAAACAAAGTACAAAAATCAGACAAAGGCAATGTATATAACTCTATTACTTATACTGAGAACATCCCAAAATATGCAGTAAATATACCCTCTACACCTTAACATTTGTAGTCTAACCTGCCCATTGCTAGTGGCAGAAGTCTAATGCAGTACTATATACTCTTAAATGAAAGGTAATTACAAAACTAAATTAAATATTATGCAGCTCTGCACCAAGAAAGTCTTTCCATTCTCCTCTGATACAGAATATTATTCTCCTGTACGGCCACAGAAACTATGAAAAATAAATATCATTGTGTTATGTGACTAGAACATATATTACATGGACAACCAATCTCTGTGCAGACTAGACAGATACTTACAATACATGTTGAGTGTCTTTACTCTGAACTCCTCTTTCCATTGGTTGCGAAGGTCACAATGGCACCTGCTTAAACCACTATAGTGGCATCTGCACTGGACATCAGAATGGAATATGCCAGTGGCATCAGATACCACAAGATTATGCCAGGCATCCACTTTATACTTGGGACCCTCATATAAGTCCTCATTCAGGCCCCTCCTAGTGGTCCCTATGCAGCAGGATATGGCATTCTTTGCACCAGTGGAGTGTCCTGCAACAATCAGAGCCCTTAAAGCCATAGCCATTCAGTAGGTCTCATTCCAGAAAACTATAGCAGGCCTCTTGCGATCATCCCATTGACTTTTGTAGCACATGCTGCACATCATAGGGCACTAGAATAGTGCAGTCCATGGTGATGTGTCCATAATGTAGCACAGTACATTTTGGAGTGTCATGGTAATATGAGGATGTAAAAGATGTACTAGGAGTGTCTTGCACAAGTCTGAAAACAGATATGCTCTTTAGCACCTCCATCAGCTAGAAAAGTAACAACTGTTCTTCAACAGGGTATTAATATACAGGTAAAGCCAGAAAAAACAAGTCGTCTGCTTCATGACACGGTACCAAACCACCATGAGGCAGAAAGAGAAGAAATGACCACTATCTTTCTTATACTCACTAAACGCAGATGAAGTGCGATAGTTAGTGAGCATGAAAAATAACAAAAATAAATAAAAAATAATAATAAAACTAAAGTAACGAAAGTAACTGTAGCAGCTGCAGTAACAAGGACCTGTCGTTTCCCCTTCCTTTGCTATGACTGGAAACTGAATAATGAAAGTACCTGCAGCTGCAGTTACAAATGATCACATCTCAACTCATTTCCTGATGAGTTCTGAACAAAGCCAACAATAATGGTGGGGAGTGTGTTCCAAAAACTGAAAACCAGGGACAAATTTTAAATATTACTCTAATTCGCTTAAAATTTTAAGAGAGGAACAGTCTTTTCATCAAAATACATTTTCTGAACAATAAGAAAAATGAAACTCTTAATGCTTAGCATTACTGGATGACTATAATCCTAGATGCTTTACCAGAAAATCAAAAATTTTATGAGGGACAGGGCAAAAATATGAAGTAAAATTTGCAAAATCGGGAACATCTGAGATGTATTACAATGGTGTGTGGGGAGATGAGAGAGAGACAGAGAGGCAAACAGACAGGCAGAAAGACAGGTAGAGTGTGTGTTTGAAGGGAGAGCTGTAATGCTTACTATTACATATGAAGATTGTGTATATACATGTGACTGCTGTGAGTAGTTGTGGGGGGCAAGCCTATTTCTTTTATTGTTGGAGAGCTCAGGTCAGTGTTAAGTTTAAATATTCCAGTAGTGGTGGAGAGGACCCAAAGAATTATTGCCAGACACAGACTGCCAAATGTTCTCAGGCACTTTATTGTGCATTTTTTTGGATTTCACAGTAAGATGGATGGTATTAATGAAGTGCAGGGAGCTGGCAACCATTTAATAATTATTGGGCACCGGTGTAGATGTTGCCAGACTATAGTAATGCCTTATTTCTTATAAGGAAAGTCATGGTACCTTATATCAAGAAGCTGTGTAGCATGTAGGCCTCATGCCAGCTAAGATTTCCTGCTACTTTGTATATTACATATGCTAGTCAATCAACAGCATCTGAGCTGCGAGAAGATGTGGAAGCTTTAATTATCACAGCACTCCCAATCAGGTCTCTTTAAAAGTGATGTATTGGCTATGGAGGCAAAGCAAAAGGTAAAGGAAGCAAATTCTCACTTTGCTTTGCCCAGATTTTCCTGGGAATGAACCACAAGGAAAGAAGCAGTGTGCATTACCTCTGGGGAAGTCTAACCCTGGAAGTTGGGGGAGCAAGAGTTTAGCACAATATTCTCTAAATACCGTGTTGTTGCCAATGAATAATAGATTTGCCCCATTAGAAGTGGTAATTGAGAATGATTCTGGATTTGATTGGCTTTCTACTCCAGACCCAAATCTAGCAGAACTTGATTGAAGATCAGATTGCAAGTGAAGTGTGCTGTATCTTTAAGAAGCATGTCATGGCTGTACATACACATATAAATTCCAGACACATGCACTCCCTAGTGCCATTTTGTAAGAGCAGCCACAGTGAGAGCATGCATGATCGCAGCTGTTAGTTTGTATATAAGTTACTTAAGTTAAAGTTAGTAAACCTTTACTGTAATGTGCTTGTATAGAATAAAGCTACTTGAACAGAACCCACAAAGACTCTTCTATTGTGTCCAAAGTAGGAGAGCAACATGGTGTCTGAACCAGGATTGAAGAGAGTACAATCCAGAGCCATGAGGTGCAGAGATGACAGTGAAGGTAGAAGCAAGAGAAACAAGTGCAAAAAGAGTCAGAAAAGAATCAACAGTAATGAGAACTAGCACAAACTGTTTATTTGATAAAAGAGATCAAACGGGGCATTACAAGGGCACAAACCACATTATTGAACAAGCAGAAGGCACAAAACATTTGTTAGCTAAAAAGAATGTTTAAAATAAAGGTATGTGTTGAAATGATTAACAGTAAAGTAAAACAAGCATGTTTAAAGCAAAATCAGTATGTTTAAAGATAAAACGAGCATGTTTAAAGTAAAGCGAGTGTGTTCAAAGCAAAACTGGGCATGTTTAGAGTAAAACGAGCACAAGAAAAGTACATTGGGCATGAAAAGGGCTTAACAAGCAAAACGAATATAATAAGGCAAAAAAAAAAGGGCACATTAAGCAAAAATAAAAAGTGACAATATGTTTTGGTAAAGTCCTATGTTTTGGCATAACTATGACTTCGTACTATATCAAGGGCATAACTAGAGTTATTTGAAGTATCCCAAAGTGTGCAAAAGTGCTTATAGTGTGTGTTTATTAGTGTGCATGTGTTTCAAAGAGTTAACTGTGTGCGAAGTGCAACTATTTCATGATATACAGTCAAAGTATAACCATTTCGAAAAGTTTCTTGTGCTGGGTGTGTCTATTCGCAAAGTGCCACAATTACATTGTGTTTCTTACACTGTAAAGAATTGCCTAGCAAGGTACCGCCATTTTGGGGACATTTCAGTGTGCTGTATGCAGTTATTCGCTAAGTGCAACTACTTTGAAATGTTACTGAGTTTTAGACAAGAGAGGTCCAGTTTATTCACATCGTGCAGTTATTTTATATATTTTGTACACTGCTAAGAGGTGACTTATTGCAAAAACTATATTACAAGAATATTACAGTGCCCAAGAGTTTATGTCACTCACATCGTAAAGTTGTTTAAGATGTTTCTTAAATGATGATAAATGACTTTGGCAAAATGATGATAAATGACTTTAGCATTTAGCCTTTCAAACGATATTACAAGAGTGTTAAACCACCGAAGAAATTAATTTCACAAAGTCCAATTATTCAAAGGTACTATGAGTTAGTTCATTAGCATTATTTCAATAAGCCCAAAAGGTATAAATTCTGGACAAAGTTACAAATACTGGCATACGTTTCTGGCATATGTGCATGAATGAATGTTTGTGCTTATTTGCAAAACCCTTCGCTGGTATCTATTAATATGGCAGACAGATTTTGAAAACCTCTACCACTTGTGTTTGTCAGAATACTGCAGAGAATTGCAGAATATTTGAGCAAGAGTACGATGTTTTAATACAAGCAGCTTATGCAGATAGAAATGCACGCACCAGGGCATTCATTTTACTAAACCTAGCTGAGTCAGAGGCCATAGAGAGAGAGCATTAATTTGTGTATGCACCTGCAGTATAAGAAGGAGAAGGTGAAAATTGTCATATTGTTGTACAGGCTGAATCAGGGGAAGACACAGAGTGTCTGAAGCGCAAGTTCAGAGAAATGAGTAACCCTCAAACAAGTATTACATTAGAGAGGCATTTGTTTTACACAAGAGATCAGAAACCGGGGAAACATTTGCAGCTTATATAACTGACCTGAGACACAGAGCTAAAACGTGTCGGTTTGGTGACTTAAAAGATGAGCTGATAAAGGACAGGCTTGTGTGTGGTATTAACAGTGCTGCTGTGAGAAAGATTTTGCTTCATGACAGTGATTTAACATTGAGTAAAGCCACTGAGATTTGTCAAATCCATGAGGTGACAGAAAAAACACGAGTATGCTTGCAAGTGGCAAGAACATGAGTTCAGTTGGTTCCACAGCAAATGGAGATAGTATGCAACACATGGCAGACAAAAGTAGGCCCAAGCACGTGGCAGCTACAAGATTTCTAAGGAGGACACATAGCTTTCCAGCAAGTTCTAAGAAAGGAGCACGTTCCAGCTGAATGCAGTACAAGCATGAATCAGTAAAACCCAAGTTCAGCTTTATTGTTAACTATCTCAATTGTGGTGCAAATTATGAGTCTAGAACAGAAAGGTGCTTAGCATTTGGTCAGCAATGCTACAAGTGTGAAAAATGGAACCACTTTCAAAAGTTTTGTAAATAAAGTAAGCCTTACACAGTTGTAAAGAAAGGCCAGACAAAGAAACAAGTTACGTAGAGCCGAAGCAGACAGCTTTCTATGTAGATGGTGTATCAGTGCTTGATGAAAGAGTTGATGCAGTGAATTTATTAACAAAAAGTGAGGTGTTTTGTACTGTCTGGATTAATGGAAAATCCACAGACCTCAAAGTAGACACTCGTTCAAAGTGTAATGTTACATCGGCAGACACATTTGCTAAAGTGAGAGCTAACAAACAACTCAATCTGACCAGTAGTGCAAGACTTGTTGCTTATGGAGGTGAAGAAATTCAAACTGAAGGTTCAGTGATGCTTTCATGTTATTTGGCTGAGAACTGTTACAACTCGTTGTTCTATGTAGTCCGAAGACCAGTGCAATTTTATTGGGTCTCAAAGATAGTTTAAGAATGAATCTCCTTTCTTTTGCTAAAGAAGTCCATCATGTAAGTGCATTTCCGAGTTCTAATTTTTCTGAAACCATCTTCTCAGAGTATGCTGATGTTTTCAATGACAAGTTAGGCAAACCTCCAGTTGTGTATTCCATGAAGTTAGATGCAGAGGTCACTCCTGTAGTCAGACCAGCAAGGAGAGTTCTGATAGCTATGCAGGATAAAGTTAAAACTCAGATGGATAAAATGGTGCAGCAAGGTGTGATTTGTCCAGTCACAGAACCAACTGAATGGGTATCATCTATGGTAGCAGCTCACAAAAAAGGCTCAGATGAAATCAGAATATGTATTGACCCAAGAGATCTGAACAAAGCATTAAAAAGGCTGTATCATCCAATGTGCACAATCGAAGAGGTCGCAGCCTTAATACCCAATGCCACTGTTTTCTCTGTCTTGGATGCAAAGAGTTCATTTTGGCACGTGATGCTTGATCCCAAATCTTCATTTCTAACTACTTTTGCTACTCTGTTTGGCAGATACAGATTCCTAAGAATTCCATTTGGAATAAATTGTGCAAATGAAGTCTTTCAGTGTGCAATGGAGCAATTATTTTCAGGTTATCCTTGTGCCATAATAGTAGATGATTTATTGTTTGGAGGCAACGGTGAAGCAGAGCATGACAGAAACCTCAAGAAAGTTTTAGATAGAGCAAGTGAAGTAAACCTAAAGCTCAATCCTCTGAAGTGCAAATTCACACTTCCAGAAGTTGCATACATAGGGCATTTGTTCACAAGTACCAGCTTGAGACCAGACCTAACCAAGCAAGTAGCTATTCTTGGGATGTCAACACCAGATAATATACAAGCTCTACAAAGTTTTCTAGGCATGGTCAACTATTTAAGCAAGTTTATACCAGACTTCAGTGAGTTGACAGCACCTTTAAGATGGCTAACATGCAAAAATGTTGTATGATCATGGTTGGGACAGCACCAGAAGGCATTTGAAGACCTTAAGCAGAAAATTGCCACCTCACCTACATTAAGATACTATGATGTAAACAAACCAGTTACTCTTTCCTGTGATGCTTCAAAATTTGGTCTTAGCACAGTTATACTTCAAGAGGGCAGACCAGTAGCCTTTGTATCTAGAACACTAATCCAAACTGGGATGCAGTATGCTCAGATTGAGAAGGAGTGTTTGGTAATACTATTTGCATGTTCTAAGTTTCATGATTATATTTATGGTCAAGCTATTCAGATTGAGACTGACCACCAACCTCTAGTTACTATTCTAAAGAAGTCTATGTATTCTGCTCCAGTGAAATTGCAAAGAATGATGCTCAAATTGTAAAAGTACAATTTCAAAATGGTCTACACAAAAGGCAAATTGCTTTATTTGGCTGATACGTTATCCAGATTGCCCAGAAATACGACCGAACAACTTGACGCAGAGAATTTTGACTTTGATGTGATGGCAGTGCATAATTTTTCTACCACTAGACTTGATGAGTTGAGAGAACACAGTCAGATTGATCCAATTTTGCAGAAGCTCACTCACTACATTAATGTTGGATGGCCGTCAAAGCAATCTAGTGTACCACCTGAAGTGCAAACCTATTTTCCCTACAGAGATGAATTGTTGATGGAAGATGGCATTATTTTCAAAGGTCCTAAAATTGTTTTTCCTGCTTCCCTACAACAAGAATATATCCAGATTTGGCATTGTGGTCACCCAGGTTCTGCATCCACTAAGAGAAGAGCGAGAGAATTAGTATTTTGGCCTTCATTATCAAAAGGCATTAATAAAGTACTTTCATCTTGTTCAGTATGCAATAGTACTAGACTGCATTTGCAAAGAGGACCACTTCAACTAAGTCCAGTTCCTGAACTACCATGGTCAGCAGTTGCAGCTGATATCTTTGAGTGGAGCAAGCAACACTACTTAGTTTTGGTAGACTCTTATTTGAATCAGTTTGAGATTGATCTACTACCTAACCTAACATCCACTGCTAAGCTGAAACATCATTTCTCAGCTCATGGTAGTCCACACAAACTTCTTTCTGACAATATTACTCAATTTACTAGCCAGTTGTTTCGGAACATTCCAAAAAACTAAGACTTTGTACATGTCACTAGTAGTCCTGAATATCCTCAGTCAAAATGTCTAGCTGAACATGCAGTACAGAGTACAAAGCAATTACTTGAAAGGTCAAAGTGTGCCAATATCAATGTGTTCTTAAATTTGCTTAATCTCAGAAACATGCCTCGTGACAATATTCTTGGCTCACCTGCTCAAAGACTGCTTTCCAGACAAACTAGAGCTATGCTACCCATTACTTCCAGTTTATTGAAGCCTAAACCTAAGAACTGTAAAACCACCAAGACTCAACAGGTTAAGAAGCATAATATTCAGAAATCTAGTTACGACAGATCAAGCAGATTACTTTGTCCGTTGAGGGAAGCAGAGATGGTATGAATCTAGACAACAAAATGTTTTGATCAAATTGGACAGATTACAGGCATCTGTGCCAAGCCAAGATCCTACTTGGTAGATTCAGAAGTTGGAGAATATAGGAGGAACCAGAAACATCTTCTTCCTGTATCAGAATCATCCTCACCATCACAACATTATTTCTATGATGCAAACTTCAAATCCAAGAGTGAATCAGACACTGTTTTCTTACCAGAATGTGTTCAAAATTCTGATTCCTTTCCAGAAAATCTTCCAGACATTCCACAGGTCAAACATTTTGCAGAGACAGTTCCATTTGCTAAATTTAATTCCCAGTTTTATGTCACACAATACGGGCGAGCGTCAAAGCCAAGTGTGAAATACACAGCAACATGGACTTGATTGTATATATGTGTGTGTGTGTGTGTGTGTGTGTGTGTGTGTGTGTGTGTGTGTGTGTGTGTGTGTGTGTGTGTGTGTGTGTGTGTGTGTACTTAGTATTGTATAATGTATGACCAAGAATTACCTGTGATTTCTGCATGCTAAATAGACTTATAGTGTCATAACATCCTATTCTCAAAGAGGGAGGATGTAGATCAGATTGCAAGTGAATTGTGCTGTATCTGTAAGAAGCATGCCAAGCCTGTACGTGCACATATAAATTCCAGACACATGCACTCCCTGGTGTCATTTTGTAAAAGCAGCCACAGTGAGCATGCATGATTGCAGTTGTTAGTTTGTGTATAAGTTACTTAAGTTAAAGTCAGTAAACCTTTATTGTAATGTGTTTGTATAGAATAAAGCTACTTGAGTAGAAGCCATGAAGACTCTTCTATTGTGTCCAAAGTAGGAGAGCGACATTGATCATTAAGAAAAATCCCAGGATAGACACTCTGGTCTGTGTGCTGCGGCAAGAGTAACTAATGGTGCTTTGATAACTGGACTGTATATTTTCCACTTTTCTGGCCACAGCTGAATAGTGGTTGTTTGCACTTTACCCTGAAAAATGTATATATTTAGGGCTTCAGCCTGATGTGATGTTTCTGCTGTTTTTTTTTCACTTCACTTTTTATTCCTCTCTGCTTTTCAGTAGAGTGAGAGATGTTAACTAACTTTATTTTGACACATGTTACAGTTAAAGAGGCATATTTACTACTGTGGGGACTCTCCTATATTTATTAGGAAAGAGTTTAGGTGAAAGAGGCATAATTACATTGGGACAATTATAGTTCCCAGATGAATCCCTACCTTTGAAGAGTTGGCTGCTACAGGCCAGGTGAGGCTGTCTGGGCTCCTTATCTACTAATAGGAAACTACCTATACATCAACTCCCTTCCTTTTTTTAATAGACTGACAACTTGCTCTCAACGACAACTTTTCTTTCATCCCTTTTTTGGGTGTGGAATGTCTGCAAATAGTGTTCTAATGTAGGCCATTTAACTGGCACAGAGGGTAACATGGGAAAACAAAATGTTCCGGGGGGAGGGTTACAGGAATATCATGGAATGTCTGGGGAATGTCAACTGCCATGAAGCAGCTGGCATGCATAAGATTATGGGAAAGTTTGCATATTGACCTGATTTTTATTCAATAAACCAAGCTGAAAGGTAAGGGTTCAGATCTTTTCCACAAGAAATGAATGAGGTTGGGTGTTTCTAACTGTATGCCTTCAGCACAAAAAGAAATGACTGTTTTAGTAAACGGAAGACTTAAATGGTACCTGCTGTCTATTCATAAGGAGCAAGGAGGTAGATAGATTGTAGCCAATGTAAAAACTGCTGAAGGGGCAATACTTACTGTCTGTTTTTATGAAATGAACAAGGGTACCCCACAGATCCTGAGACAGTTCTGAGCTGCATTTTTGAACATGGAGGGTTTGAGACAGGCAGTAGTTATAGGAGGGGATTTCAATATTTCACTACATCCTTATTCAGATAGTCACATAAAAGGTTCGGGATGGTTAAAGCCTCAAGGGGTTTCCAGATTTTATTAAAGGGTTTACAGTTAATAGATTCCTGGAGAGCCCTGCATACTGATGAAACAGACTGCATTTTTATAGCACAGCAAAAAGATGACAAGGCTAGGCTAGACTATGTTTTTGATAGCTCCCATATACTATCTGGGGTCAAAGCTGTGAGTCATGGAATTTCATCTATGTTGGATCATAATAATGTACTGTTTAATATTAAAACACTGGGTTTTAATAACCATCCTGTGTACTGGAAATTGGATATCCTCCTACTGTGATATTTACAGTGTAGGACAGAGCCTGGAAAATGCATTCAGAGTTGCTGGAGTAGTCACTAGCAACAAGGAAAGACTATCTTTAAAACCTGAATGAATTTTAAAGAATTAATTAAGACATGGTGATACGGGTTGGACAGACACAGGGGGATCAAGCTAGACGCTGAAATTAAAAGGCTGGAAGTGCAATACAAGAAATCAGGAGATGGAAATATATGCATTAGTGACCAAATTCATCAGTTCATGAGGGATTGTAAGGTCTTACATTTTAATTATTCTAGTCTTAAATGAGAAAGACAGATGTTTTATCATTGGGCAAAGGGTATTAGGTCTCAAAAGCTTCTGGCCAATAAATTGGTAGGGAGAAGGGAAATCTTAATTACCTCCTAGAAGATAAGAAGCAGATTGTACACTTGGATGTGCATAACATGAATGAATAAGTGAAAGAATACTTTCCCAATAATATAAGATCAGAGAGGTGGAGACCCAGAGCTACATACTGCCTTCTTATCCTAAATAAAGGTATCCCAAATACGTGAAAGAGATTATCGGGAATAAAACCAATCTATTACTATTGAGAGTTTGAGAATTGTATACTGTACCTCACCAATGGAAAGGATCTGGGGTCAGATAGCTTATTTGCAGAATTTTATAAATGCTTTAAAGATGAGTGGATCCACTGTTCTAGCTGTTTACAAAGGCTGAGCTGGAGAGCTGGTTACCCTAGACATCCAGGGTTGCCACGATAATTATGTTGCCTACATCTGTCAAAATGGATTCAGAGCCACAGTACTTCCATCCTATTTCATGTCTGCAGCTGGAAATTAAGATGTATACAGCTGTACTGACACGTATACACCCCAAGCAGCTGGGCTTTGTAAAAGGGAGACAAGGGGTAGATCTGGTTTGTTTATGGTTGAATATGGTACAGCTAGCTAGAGCTAACCTTTGGCACTTTCCTCTGGCATAGTTGTTCCTGGAACTGCAGAAAACATCTGACACCTTAGAAAGGGCATTTTTATGGGATGCACTTCTGGCATATAAGCTTAGAGGGACATTCCTTGAGTGGTGCAAATTGTTATATAGGGGACCATCTTTCCATGTGTCTTCACAAGTAGTTCTATCTGCTGTTATTCTACTACAGATGAGGGAAAGGAAAGGTTGCCTGCTATTTACCTCTGTTGTTCATCTTAGCTATTCAAACTTTGGCATTTTTCATGAGGCAATACCATTCACAATGGGTTACTGGAATTACCCTCACAGAGAATATGACATTGTATTGTTTTGCAGATGATGGTATACTGTGGTTGAATAATCCCATTACTATGATCCTGCAGGCTATGGACCTTCATAAGCAATTTGGTGACAGTTTGGGCTTGAGGGTAAATGTAAAAAAAATGGTGTTATTCCCTTTAAGTGATGACAGTTGGAATCAGGTAGATGGACAAACAGACCATTCCCCCTTGCTTGCTCAGTGAGATATTTGAGAATTAACTTACATTGTTATCTGTCTCAAACAGTAGAATATAACATGGTACCTTTTTTGAAAACTATGAGAGTATTAATACAAAAAATGGTCAGGCCTCATTCTTTCTCTTATGGCAAAGGTGGCACTGATTAAATTGTGCTGCCTGCTGAGGTTTATGTTTCTGATAAGATACATGCCATGGGTTATTTACTCACTATACCATGCTAAACTGCAAATGATGATTGCTTCATTCTTATAAGATGGTCATCACCCTAGGATATGTAAGAGGAATCTGATTGTGCCTACCAAGAAAGAAGGGATGGGTCTGCCCAACTTCCTACTTATGATGAAGTGGTGCAGACAGCCACCTGTTGGAGAGCTAGAGCTTTTCCCAGTCTAGTCTGAGTTTCACCAGAATTAGAAGTAATTTATTACTTGAACACATATAGTCACTAATGAGACTTTTGACACAGGAAGAAGGTCTGGGACCCAGAAGGGTTGGAGGAAGGGGTCTGGAAGGAATTGAAAAAGACATGTCTTCACACAACTGGTTATGAATATCAGAGAGAATATGGTCATCACCCTTATTGCAGGTTGACTCAATACCAATTTGTGGTTGGCAAGAAAATTCATATACTGGAGGGTCTTGTTAACTGCTTCACAAGGTGACCTTTAATCACTCCAGCAGTGTGCCAACAATGAATCCAGGGGTACCCTTAAAATGTGGTAGTACTTACACTGTGGTCATTAGCTGGTAGAACAGATAAGCCATATCTAGTTGGAGTACTGGATGAGAATGACAAGTGATTGTCAAACTGTTATACTGCACATAGCCTCAGCAAAGGGATAATTGTGCATTGGTATAGGGTGCTCACACAAAGCTTCCATGCTATCTTCATCCCTTTGAAAATGAATGTGAAAATATGATGGGAAAAATCATTCTTTAGGAGAAATAGAAAGATATTTTGATGACTTTCAGGGACTTCACTCATGGTCCCACTACAGCTTTTACCCAATTTAAGGTAATACCGCTATGGCATAACACTTCACTTGCATTGTAGATGAGGGGCAAGGAGAGGGTTCATCTTGTTGAAGATGCATTTTAGATGATGATTATTTACATATGATGATGTTATGTCCTGCAGTCTCTAGAATATGATTGAGGGTGATACAGGCCCTTAAATAGGCATTATCTATGAATTTACCCTCCCGCCCAGCAAGGCAGACTTCTGGTTATTAGGTCTTAAGGACCTAGTGTTTCCACTGTGCAAATCAGAATGGTTGTAGTTGAGACTAGTTCTTTTGGTTTTCATGGCTATCATTTACAAGTCTTGAAAAATGGGAGCTATGGAAGCAATGAGATGTTGTTATCTGTCTATTAGTACAGGCTTTGGAATTGTTATAACAACTGTAAATTCAATGGCATTCAAGAAGTATTGGAACATTTTTTTCTTTTCTGTTATAATCACAATTTGTGATTGTGAGTGTACTGTCTTTAGATGTCTTTAATGTTTCATGCAATGTGTTAACTATGTTTTGCTAATCAGGTTACCTTTTATGGTAGTTAACAATTGTGATTTATGTTTATATTGTCTATATTGAAGATTGTTAAATAAAGTTTACTCATCACTGTCATCATCATCGAACCCCCTTTTACCATTTTCTATATGGGGACAGGGTGCTGCATCAACTGTCACAGTTTCTTTTGATTCAGTGCCACTTTCCTAACTTCTTTGACAGTCATGCCTGACTGTAGCAGGTCTTCTTTCACACAATCTATCCATCTCTTTTCTGGATGTCCTTGTTTTCTCCTGCCTTCTTCCTGTATGTCCCAAATCTTCTTGACCAGATTGTCTCTTCTTTCCTACACATGTGCCAGGAGCATCTTAATCTGTTCTCTTTAACCTTCTCTGTAATTGCAGCTACATGGGCGTCTGCTGATGTCCTCATGTCTTTGTCTGTCCCACAGTGTGCATCATACCACCCACTTCATCTCTGTCTTCTGTAGCTTCTTCAGCTGTTTTTCCTTCACTGTCCAGGTTTCTGTACCATATATTAGTAGTGATAGTCACACCACTGTTTTGTACACCTTAGTTTTCAGTTTCTTTGGCATTCTTCTGTCACACATTTCACTTCACACTCTGTGTCATTTGGCTGTAGCTCATCTGAATCTAGCTTTGACTTCCTTATTCAGACTTCCCTTCTCTTCAACCACCACTTTCAGATACTTGAAGCTGATAACCTGTTCCCCTTCTATGTCATTTCTCATCTTCTTCTGATTTCCCACATTTGCTGCCATTGCAACTGACTTATGTCTATTCAATTTCATTCCTTGTGCCTTGAGTTTTGCATTCTATTTCACCTATCATTTGCTGAAGTTCTTGTTCAGAGTCTGCCTGTAATGCCACATTATCTGCACAGTGCAACTTTGTTGACCTGCTCCCTCCAACCTATTTGCTAATGTAGTCCAGCACCAGTATAAACAGTAGTGAGTTCACATCTGAATCTTGATGCACACCTATTCCCACTGGGAACCCCTATGTGAGCCCAAACACTGTTTATACTTGTTTCATTTGGTCCTTGTACATAGCCTGCACTAATTCTATCAGTGTTTCTGTAACTTTGAACCATCACAGGACCCATGAAATAATCTTTCTTGGGACCTTGTCATATGCTTTCTCCAATGCTAGGAATGCCCAGCTGGACTTTTTCCTTGTCTCTAATGTCCTCTCAACCATCTGTCTCTCTGCAAACACCAGGTCAATTGTGCTGCATCCTAATCTAAACCTGAACTGCTCATCTCCAATATTACTTTTTACTACTCTGTGTAGTTGTTTGTTGATCACCTTCTCTACCAGTTGTGCTGCATCTTGATCTGTATCCAAAATGCTCATCTTCCATCTTTTTTTCTATTACTTTGTGTATTTGTTTATTAATCACCCGCCACAACTTTCATGCAGTGTGACAGGAGTTTGATGCCTCTGTACTACCCACAGTTGTGGATGTCCCCTTTGTTCTTGTACACTGGCACTAGTACACTTATTCTCCAGTCATCTAGGATATGGCTAGGGTCATATAAGCTCTAGGGCCGATAGCCTAGTACCAACCTATGAACCTATGTCTTTCTCTCCATACTGCTATGAGTACCCTCAGGAGCTATTTCTCCCCTAACTCACCTAACACCTTGATCATATCTTCCATAACCTCATCTGAGCCTGCTACTTTCCCTGACTTCATTTTCTTTAGTGCTGTTCTTACTTTTTTTGGAGGTGAGCTCCTCCTCTTCCTTCATCATAGGCTGTACCTGGGAAATAAATAAAGTTTAATAGTGTTTAAAAAGGATAATATTAGTTCTTTTGTCAGCGACATACTTGTACGACAGAAACAGAGTAAGGTCTGTGTCTCTGCTTAACGCATTCTGCAACTGAAACAGTCTGATTTATCCCACTGAAAGGGGAATCTGTGCTGTGCCTGCAGGCAGTCTGCCCTTATACAGCTTATGTCCATGTCTGCCGACATTATCTCTGCCTGTGGTAGGATTGGGAAGAACAATTAATACATTTTTTCTGTATGTCCCAGCCATATGAAGATCAACTTTCAAAAAAGTAGATTATATGAAGGGAACTTATAGATACACAAATCTGTGTGTGCATATGTGCGTGTGTGCGCATGTGTGAGTGTGTGTGTGTGTGTGTGTGTGTGTGTGTGTGTGTGTGTGTGTGTGTGTGTGTGTGTGTGTGCGCGTGTGTGATAACTGATGTAAATAACTTGTACAAAGAAGTTAGCTTACAAAGCATGCACTTTATTTATTTATTTATTACAGTTTGATGACCGGGATAGTCCACTGGGGCTGGAAGAGCCCATTTTCACCGGAGGCCCGGGGAGAAAAGCTCCACAGGATATAGACAGTTTTACAATAGTTGTATAAAAGTAAATAAAGTAGTAGAACAGTGAACAATACAGAGATAATATACAATTTGTTAAAAAAAAAACATAACATTTCAAATCCTAGGTAATAATTTACAAAAGTGAGATTCATGTAGTATTAACATATTAAAAGTATAGGCAGTTCAGATGAAAAAATATGTAAGTAAAAAATTTATGTACATATAAAAAACAAGCTTTTTTGGAAGTTAGAAACATGAGGAGAGGACAGAGAGAAGGTGAGATGAGAGAGGTAAAAGGTGGTATATAGTGGATTAAGGGAGTGGGTTGGGGAAGGTTATGAGGTATATGGTAAGAAAGGAAGTAGAGGCAAAGGGCAAGAGAGCACAGTGAGAGAAGGTTGTGGTATATAGTGCTTGGGAGTTGGTGTTAAAGAGTTTATCTGGTAGGGGTACAGGAACATTCCCATTTTGAAAGGAGGTGAGATTGGAGAAGAGGTTTGAAGTTTGAATGGCTCTGAGTATTTCAAAGGGTGGTAGGGAGAAAATTCCAGAGTTTATCTAGGCAGCAGTATAACAGTAGGTGACCAGGGGGTTGACAAGGCTTATACATGTCTAGAAGATTGTGGTTTTCTGATCTTAGAGAGCGGTTATGAATGTAGGGGGTTAAAGAGAGGGACAGAGAAGGACAACTAGAAGGTTTGAAAATGAGCTTGTGAGCAATAGTAAGTCTAAGGAGTTTAAGGTAGTTAGGAAGTTCAAGCCATTTCAGGGAGTTAAGATATTTGCTTATGTTAATGATCTATGCTTATGTTAATGATCTATGCTTGAACATCAGCTTCATGCTAATATGATCATTAAGTCCTGGTGACACATCTGCTTGCAAAATAGTTTGTCATTAAGCCACTTTGGATATAATGTAATAATTTTGGTATATACATGCATGGTGGAGTGTCAAACGTTATGGGAGCATGGATAGGAATGAAGATAATTTATGATGCAATGAGAGATATATCTGAGAGTGCCATATGTTATAAAAGCGTACCAAAATGACTGCTTTTTAAGGATGATAGGGCCTGTGAATGAGCATAAAATGCAAAAGTATCATTAGCAACAGCAGCCAAGGGTACCTTAGAAGTACAACAAGATGTGATATGGCTGTACTATTAGCAGATTTTCTATTACCTCTAAGAAACAGGCATATTTAGGTATGGAAGATTCTCACACAAAGCTGCTATAGGTTGAGTGAATCATAATACATGCACAAAATGGTGAATCAGGATATGAAGAAGAATCAGATAAAATGGAGGCACTCTCACATGTAAGAGCTTCATTAGACTAAATACTAAGAAAATGAGCCTGCATTATAAAGACCAGCATTAATCCCTTAATGATCTATGCTTGAACATCAGCTTCATGCTAATATGATCATTAAGTCCTGGTGACACATCTGCTTGCAAAATAGTCTGCCATTAAGTTTTCTCAGTTCTAATAAACTATTCAAATATCTGCATCTAGCATTGAGACTCACTAAGTAAATATAAATATTTTACATTCACTGCACTTCTGTGCATGTTTAAACAGAGCATTGTTGGTAATTTGTTTACAAATTGCATAGAAATGTTAACGTGTTCATGCATTTTTCCTAGTTTTGCCAACAAAAATGAGTCAAAGTTTTGTATTATGGTCAGCATAACTTAAAATAGATATTCTTTAGTAACTGGATGTACAAAATATCTAATATGCATATATATATATATATATATATATATATATATACTATATATATATATATATATATATATATATATATATATATATATATATATATATATATATATATATATATATATATATATATATATATATATATATATATATATATATATATATATATATATATATATATATATATATATATATATATATATATATAGTTTTATATATATACTGCGGTGGTGGTGCTGCGGTAGCATTGTTGCCTCACAGTAAGACGTTGTCCTGTTCGATACTAAGCTAGAGCGTCTTCTATGTGGAGACATGCGTGAATGGGTGTACCTTCATTGAAGGTTGTGCATCAGGGCCGGCAACTCAGCACGTAAAAATCTACTGCCAATCATTAGCGGACCGGAGTTCCGTTGTGGTGACCCCTAACCGGGAAAAGCCGAAAGACACAACAACATATAGTTTTATATATATATATATGTATATATATATATATATATATATATATATACATATATAGGGTCTATATTAAATCAGTGAATGCTTAAAAAAGCGAATGCTGATTTATCAACCCCATGTAAGCGAAAGCTTACAATCCCAAACACTTAGACCAGCAGGAAAAAAAACTTCAAAACATTAAATAAAGTGGGGGGGCACCCCCCCACCCCTACTTAAATATGCCAACTCCGAGATCACACTACAGTGACGAAAATGGCAAAGTTACGGAATCGCCCAAGCGATTTCTTTTCCAGGGAAAGAAATCGCTTATATGCCATCTTGATATTTTGCCATTTTGTGCTTTCAAGTTCGATCAAGACGCATTCTTTCGAATGCGTCTTCCATCACATCATAGGAACTATATATATATATATATATATATATATATATATATATATATATATATATATATATATATATATATATATATATATATATAGGTCTACTTCATAACACTGAAATTTCATAACATTGAATTTCATAACAATGAGACCATAACATCTAAAATTCAAAACACTGAAAAACCATAACTCAGAACATTTAAAGCGTGCTTCATAACATTGAAAACTACATTGCACAAGTAAATAAGATCCCCTCCACCTATAACACCACCTAACTAACAAACACACTTTCTGCTAAGTTTCTGCAGGGGGTTAAGCCCCCCTGCACTCCCCACCCTCCTGTAAATTAAATATACCAACTCCAAGATCGCACTAGAGTGGAAAAAAGTTAATTTCCTAACCTCAGTGTATGAGGTTAGGAAATTAACTTTTTTTCCACTGTAGTGCGATCTTGGAGTTGGTATATTTAATTTATGGGGGGTGTGGGGGGCAGACCCCTCCCACGTGGGGGGGTGCAGGGGGGCTTGCCCCCCTGCAGAAACATAGTAGAAAGTGTGTTTGTTAGGTGTTGTTGAAGGTGGAGAGGATGTTATTTACATATGCATTGTAGTTTTTAATGTTATGAAGCACACTTTCAATGTTCTGAGTTTTCAATGTTTTGGGTTTTCAGTGTTCTGGAATTTAAATGTTTTGGTCTCGATGTTATGAAATTCAACATTATGAAATTTCAGTGTTATGAAGTAGACCCATATATATATATATATATATATATATATATATATATATATATATATATATATATATATTCACATGTAGAGCAACTGCAGCAAGGAAATGTTCCACATCAAGATGCATTCAGATGTAATAGCATTTATGCATATAGAAAAAAATAAAAATAATTCAAAGACTATAACACGAGTTTCTTGTTTCCCAGATATATGTCACCTAACACATTTTCTTTCAAAACTAGGGCATGCAGGGGATTCAGTAAAGCCTACACAGTCATTTTTCACCGTGTGCACATCACGGCACAATGCGGACACATGCGTGGAAAGTTTTAGATTCAGTAAGTGCTGTGTAGCAGGTGCAAACAAGTTAAACAGCATGGCATCCTAATTACTACATAAGCAGCTAATTTGCATGCTAATCAACTAAACAACACAGTGGAGCTATTCAATAAGCTATAAAGCAACTGGATAGACTCTGTGCTGGTATTCAGGTGAATTCCAAAACTTTTGGAATGCAGCCACGGAAAGGAGTCTACATGGACAGAATAAAAAGTAAAAGGTGTGAGATTTTTTACAGAACTGACCTTAACATGTGACCGTATTAGATACAGGCTGGATGCAACAAAAGGAGAGTAACAGTAGCAACATAATCCTTTTTTGTGCCATAACAGAAATGCAGCTTTGTTCCCCCACCCCCAAATGAACAGTACACTTCTAAGTAATGCAGACAGATAAAAGTGTAAAAGTGTGTGTTGAGCAAAATGAACATAAAACCATTAACAAGACTATTCATAGTTACACATCAGCATATGCAATATATACCTGACGAAATGCAAGCATAGCATCTAAAAATCAGTACTCCTATGTGCAGATATATCCCAAAGTAATATCCTCTCTTCAGTGTTCAACACATAAACAGTTTGGTTCCCCTTCAGTTTCGCTAGCTACACTGTTGCCATCTAGTGTAGATTGAGGGCTGTCAGCATGGTGAATATGCAAATGAAGTCTGAACTCATTAGAATTGCTGAATCCCAAATCCTTGGGTCCGTGAAGCACATGTAGACGTAGTAGAGGCACGCTCCCTCAGTGTTTGTGTTTAATGGATGGCAACTGTGAATTCTTACATCAGGTGAGTGTGTCAGGTTAGACTTATAAAGTGTTACATGTTCACCTGTCAAGGCTGGAAATGCAAGTAAGCAGCGCACAATTCACAGGTTCTGTTTCATTAACATCCAACCTCCTCTTCATTTCTTGGCAGATTGTGTTTTCTCTGTCAGTTTTTTATTATTATTTTAATATTTTTTGCCATTGTTTGCTCGATGTGGCACTTAGTGCAATCATGTGAAATGAAGGAATAAATGGAAGGTTTGGCTGTGCTTATCTTATTTGCAGAGTTGTGTGATGAGCAAAAGGGAGACCTTAAGAATGATTAGTAAATAAGGGAATGTCATGTAACTATTCCAGTGGCAGCATTGCTAAAGTATTACAGTTAATACTGAGTCTGTGGAATACACGTGCTACTTAACTGACTCTGTGACAGCAGGTGCTCCTTTTTGGGGCCAGATGGTACTGGGTTTGAATATAGCTGTATCTTACACTTTTAAGTACTTTTGCATTACCACTGCTGCAAGTTGTTGTGCAATGGGCACCATCGTGAATAATGCATTAAAGAAAAGAAATGAAGAAGATAGGACAGTGGTGAAATTTTGAGCAAGCAGGGGAAGAACAAAGGGAAAGCAATATAGGAATGTGCATGATGGAGGTAGGAAAGAACCATAGCTATTCGTTTCTTCAACAGTAAAAATTGATCATATGCTCAGAATATTAGCTGAATTTGGACTGTCACCTCCAGAGAGATGGGTGACCACAACACAGTCATGTTGATTGGACCAAATCATGTGTGTCAAGAAGACACGTGTGTGAAATGGACAGCTATGTATGGGACTTTTTTTATGGGACAGGTGCCCATTTTATTTTTTTTTTTTTGAGAGAGAGAGAGGAATGTTGGGGAAGGGACATAGGTATGTTTGGGTCAGGTAAGTTGGGTAGGTGAAGAAGCAATCACAGACAGACAAGACACAGGGATGGTAATGGACACAAGAGGTTGGTGGACACTATGGCTAGGGTGAGGCTGGGGACATCCAGAACCCATGGTCATCAAGCTAGATGACAGTGAGAATCGAGTCCTCACCCACAGGACTGTCATCACGGTCATCTCACTCCACCACTGGCTGGAGTGCCTGACATTTGCATCTCCTTCTCCTCCTAGTATTATGTAAAATAAGGGAGAGTAACTTCTTCAGCCAGTGTAGGCGTGCAACAACAGTGTGGCACACAACCCTATGCACCATTCCTGGCAGTTCATTGCGGGTGATAAACTCACCACCTCTGCCACTGCTCCTGGAGGGAACCACTGGACTATCTTCGGGGGGCAGGACTACCTCAGGGGGCAAGAAGTGCAGAGTCAGCAGAGGGCATGCTGCCTGGTTGCTCCCAGACATGCTGGGCAATGGTGCTAATGCAGATAAAGTGGGGCCAGGCATTCCCCTCTGTGCTGTGGAGCATCTTGTGATGTGGTGCACATGGATGACATGGGCACATTTTGACAACACGTAATAAAATAAAACAAAAACATAAAATAAAAAAATAAAATAAAAAAAGACAGATAAGGTCTGGTGTGAAAAAAAAAGACAACATTAGTACCTTCCTATGCGACATCCAATGCAGTAATATAATTATTTGACTGTATTATTTTAACCTCTACTGTTAAGACTACCACCTCCTAACAGATAACTTTTACTTCTAAGACTACCAGCTCCCAGCAGATGTACACTGTAGTATAGATTTTAACAAGTACTCCTTGACATGTTGATATATTGCACAAACGTGTGTTGCAATTATAAAGATTACACGTTACAGCAGGGTATTTGTGCCATGGGTATAGAGATTTTAATGTAATTTAAATAAAATTGCAGAATTAACAGTATTGTATACTTAGGAAGTGTGGTATTTAAACCCACAATCTCTAACTAATATTGTGCTCCTGGTTTGTGCTACAGATTAATGCATGCATACTTGCTATTACAGCTGAGATATGCATGCTCAATTTGATATTCTAATATAGGACTCTTGGTTTCTGCTACAGACTAATGAATGCATACTTGCTTTTACAGTTAAGATATGCAAGCTCAATTTGATACAGCTCTATAAATTACCAAAACAGCTTTAACTTTTAAGGCTATAATAACAGAACTCTTTTGCTGCATACATGCCACATGCTTCCCTCATCCTTGCCAATCTAGCACCATGGGTTCTCACATTGACCTCCCTTTCCCTGGCAGCTGTGGAAAAAAACAGAACAGAACAGAATTCCATTATGAATACCAGTCTTGCTTATATTCACCTTTCAAGTCTTACAAGTATTCTCTGTATTTTATACTTACACATGTGTGGGATATGCTCCATCCTAAATTCCTCCATCCAATCATAAAGGGTACCCCTCTTCCTCCTCTGGAGGTCATTGTGGTGATGCCTACATTGGCCACCAGTATGGGGTATACTAGTGGCAGTGGTTACAGCCTGGACCAAACTATCCTAAGCCTCTGACTTATACTGGGACCCAGAATAGCCCTCCCCTGCTCTAGCCTGGCACTGTGGTGTTTCACTAGGAGTCCAACAAAAAATTTGAATTCCTGAATACCCCATCTCTGACCCCTAAATCTCACACCCTCTCCATGAAAGCCTGCCATGTCTACCATGAATCAAGAGCAATGGAAAATGATGGCTTCCCATCATTTCCAATTATAGCATATACTGGGAATGTGCACCCTGTTTGAAAATGTTGCGCTATGCTTACCATCATGCAAACATGGTGCTCGTCAGTGCAAGATGGTAAGCGGAGCACAACAGTGGCAATCAATTCAAATTCAAGATTATTGGATGTACAGCCAGTTGTGTAAGTGTATTAGTCAAATGTCAAGGCCATGCCAGTCTAGATAGCAGAAATGCACTTACAGGAACATAGTGCACAGTATACCCACATGATAATAAATGTGATAATACATAAATAAATACATAAATAACTGACACAATATTAGTGTCTCAGCCCTCATACATATAGTTAATATCATTTACACAATGTCAAGTGTTATATTGTGAGAGTGACTATAATGGGAAGTGGAACAACAGTAAATGTGTATGGAATATGCTGTATTTGAACCCTGGACCATATGCATGGCAGTCCTACACTTACACCTGTTGCCACAATAGAGTTGAAATAACTGCTGTTCATGTTTCAGTTATTTACTATAAACTGCAATATTACAACAGTGAAAAAAAGTTGCTAGCCCTATAGTAGAACCCAGAACCATCTGTACTCCAGCCCTACACTTATACTTGCTGCCACAGAAGTAGTTACATGACATCCCCTATTTTACTGTAATCATTGTCAAGTCCTCACTGTTAACTGTTGTGCAACACTGCTTACCGGGTTTGTGCAATGCCCAACAGCATTAAGTGAATGTAACTGGCTTCTATTTTTGGCTGTCTACTTTCTGGGTGGTCCAGTTGTCCACTTTGTGCACTGCCTCACTTTGTGCAAATGAGATAAGCACAGCCAAATCTGACATGTTTTTTTCTCCAGCTCCCATGTTTGCAGTAAATGGCAAATTGTGCAAACACTGGCCATAAAAAAAAAGAAAAGAAAAATGGGATAAACAGTTAAGTGAGGAAAAGCAGTCTATGACATACACCACAGAAAATGTTAGTACACATGAGATATTTCTACATAGGTCTGGATTTCAACTCTAACTCCAATGCATCTTCAGCAAACAGGATGGTTGCCTTATCACTCTTTGCCACACAAACAGCTTTGCAGCAAACAACTAAAGTAATTCTTCACACAACCAATTAAAACAGAATGTACACTATCAATCCATACATTATTTCTACATTTATTATATTTGGACGTGGTGCACTTAGTGATCACACAACCTGTTATGCTTGCAAATATACAGCTCTGTCTTACCCTTCTGTGTTTTTTGGTCATTCATCAGTTATCTGACCATTACTCTGAGACATGCAGTGTGTAAACTATTCTACATCATTGGCCTTACAATGTGTGAGGATATTAACTGGGAATAATATGATATGCAGTTGCCAACAACTGAAGGGCAGGTTAGATGGCACAAACAAGCATAGACTGCTCTTCCAGCATGGGGGGGGGGGGCAAAGGTGAGTTACTGTTATGGCACAAACAAGCACAGACTGTTCTTTTGGGGGGTGCAAAGGTGAGTTACTGCTGTGGCACAAACAAGGATATGTTGCTTTTGTTACTCTCCTTATTTTGCATCCTGCCTGTTGTTTGATGTTGTGAGGGTTATGAAGTCAGAAACTCCAATGTGTATCATTGCTTTCTAACTTCTCTCTTTAATGATATTCCAGTACAAACATATGGTGCTAAACTGAGGGCATGCAGTGATCATCAGTACTTTTTAGAGTTATGACTGTGTGAATCTTTGATGCCTGAGGCCTACTACTTACTAATGGACAGATACAAGTCAAATAAGTCTCTGCTGTAACATGTTAAGGTAATTTCTTTACAGATCTCCCAACTTTTACATGCTTAATGTGCCAGGTGATGAAATACAAGGATATGCCATGATATTAATAAACAATAAACTCCAGGCTCAGAACTTACCTTGTAAATGCAGCAGTTGCCACAGTTTTAGTTCAGGGCTGACTGTGTCTGGTACAAGAAGTACATAGCCAATACACAGGGAGGAAGTTGATGAGTGGCCTGACATCAAGGTTACTATATGTATGTAAGTAGGAGGAAGCTTTTAGGCCTCAAGGTGGTGAGTCAGTGTGCTACATGTTCTCTCTTAGCCAATGCAAAGGCATACTGAGCATGCCTATGTCTACCTACACCCACAGCAGCTGGTGGTTCTCCCTCTGACTCCTTATGTTCATAGGTTCATAGGCAGGTACTAGGCTATCTGCCCGAGAGCATTTATAAGCCTAGCCAGTGTGTGTCGGCTTTCACCGCCCCATTGATTAATTAACTGATCCTCTGTCAAGCAGAGCCAATGAAGTGATCCCAGGGGTGTATTTTCTGTTACCCATCCACTCGTCAAGGTTTCTCTTGAAGAGTGTTAGTGAGGGGCTATGCCTGATGTAATTTGGAATTTTGTTCCAAAGCATGGGGAGTCTCTGTGACAGGATTCTATCCCTCTAGCATGTTCTATTTATTGTTGTGGTGAGGTTTAGCTCACTAGAGCGTGTGGCTCACAGTGACTTGGATTTCTTTAGTTGGAGCATGTCCATCAATTCTGAGTTGGACATGGCTTTGTAAGTCAGGTAGAGATCACCTCTGAGTAAGCGATATGCCATTGAGTACAGCCAGAGTTTTTTCAGTCGGGCTGCATAGGACATATGTTTGAGACCAGTAATCCTTTGGTGAGGTACTTTTGTGGTCTTTCCAGCTGTTGGAAGTGTCTTGTGAGGTACATCCCAAATGGGGCATTGTACTCTATGATGGGTCTAATGAGTGACTAGTTGAGGGGCACTATAACCTCTTTATTTCTAGATGCGAACCCTTTAGTAATTAGACGGGCCACATAGAAGGATTTCCTAACTACTTTGGCAATATGATTGTCAAAGGAGAGATTACTATCTACTTGGGTCCCCAGATCTCTTATTATCTCTTCTGTATTAAGGGGGCTGCCACCTATGTGGTAATTTGTGGGTGTTTTGTTTTTCCCGACCGGGATGACTATGCATTTTTTGGCATTTAGCTTGAGGCCATGATTTTGACACCAGGTGTCCATCTCAGTAAGGCCCTTTTGAAGGATGTCCGTGTCAGCCAGAGAGTCAATTATGGCTCACAGTTTGCAGTCATCGGCGAACTTGGTAAGCCATAGTCCTCCTGTGTTTACCTGTAGTTCTGATAAGTATATGCCAAACAGTAAGGGTTCCAGGACCGAGCCTTGTGGGACACCACTTGTGACTGGTTTAGAGTCGGACCTGGAGCCCGCTATTCTTACAGTGTGAGTACTGTCTGTAAGCCAGTTGGCAACCTATCTCATGACGTAGGGTTTATGTTCAGGCTGGTGAGTTTTTCTGTAATACCCGAGTGGGGAATGGTGTCGAAAGCCTTGGCAAGGTCAAGGTAGGCTGTGTGAACCACCTTTCCCTCATCTATGGCCTTGTTGACTGTCTCGAAGAAGTCAACCAGGTTTAGTCCTCATCTGCTTGTGGCTGTGGTGACCTTGACATTGGTGCTGGGATGTGTGTCCCTTCCCCTTGTTGATCCTGCTGCAGCTGTTACCTCAGAATTATGTTATGTATCATGGCACATACTGTAAAGATTTCTGTACATGTCTATGGATTGTACAGCAGGGATCCCCCATTTGTATCAAGGCACCGGAACTGTGACCTCAGCAGCCCAAACACATGCTCTATGACATTTGTGGTTTGAGCATCTGCCTCATTATGGGATTCTTCCATGTGTGTGTGTTCATTTCTGATGAGTGTCATCAGCCATGGGTCCAGTGCATAACCTGCATCCCCCAGTAAATGACCCTGTGAGATATCCCCACAGCCAACATCTGGTACAGTTAGGAGGTGTGCCAGATATATGAGTTATGGTAACTGCCAGGGTTTCCAGCACACACATTTAAGATGATTCCCTTTGCATTACACATGACTTGGTAGTTGATAGAGTGGTAGCCCTTTCTGTTAATGTAGAGTATACCCTATTGTCCAGGTGGTGCCATAATTTCTACATGAGTGCAATCTGTGGCACCCATTACTCCAGGGTAGTGCACTACCCAGTAGAACTGTTGCATTTTCTGGCCCTTTCCTCAGAACTACAGGGAAACTATATGTGCTCACTGGCATGTTGGAGCATAGCATCTAGGAATTGGTGGACCATCCTGGATGCTGATGCCTGTGACACCCCCAACATGTCTACTGTTGGTCTCTGAAAGATATCTGTAGCTAAGATTCTAAGTGCTATACATACCTTAGTTTCCACTGGGATGGATTCCCCTTGGTTGACTCTTTCTGTGAGTTGAGGGTAGCATCGGTCACAGAGTTCCTATAGTGTGTTCCTGTCTACCCTGTAGAGATCTACAATTTCCATGCCATGTAGGTTGTCAAAAGTCAAACGAGGCCTGAAAACTCTTCACCTTCTTGGCCTAGGCCTATTGGCAGCAGCAGGATTGACGTCAGCTTGTAGCACATACAAATGGATTAAAGCAGCAGCAGCCCCTAACATTCTGTCTGTGTAGACTTTCCATGTCTGTACTCCAAAAGTTTTGGAATTCACAGGAAAAACCAGCATGGAGTCTACATGGATGCTTCTAGTTGGAGAGTGAGTGTCTGTGCTTCCGTACCTGATCGGTCTAGTTGCTATTCGAGGCATCTACCAGAAAAAAGCTACAATCCTACAGACCCTTGCATCATCTGGGACAAGACTGTGGATCACCAAACAGGTTATGACCTGCTTCTCTTCCTACGATTGGTGCTAACATTTTGCTTCTGGTGAGAGAAGAAGTAAAGGAGCATTGTATCCCAACAGAGTGAAGCTGTGGTGAGACCAGCATTAGTACTAGCCAGGCCGTACCCATTCAATCGACTCCCCTCTTTTCATCATTCTTTACAAGCTAATTCTTTAATTTCAGTAAGTACTGCTTGATTTGTCTCTAACCTCAGAATATCTGCCTAACTACTTCATCCTTAAATTTTCAGTGTCTATGTATTAGTTTCCCCTCAAGTGATTGGCAGTGCTTTGTACAGACTCAGACACCTTGAGTGACATTTTTCCTGAAAAAGTACAATTGAAATTTCTCCAATACCTAGTTGCACACAAGACAACTAGTTTGCAGTGACAAGCACAGTCCACATAGTTGCAAACCAGATACTCCTGACAGTGATTGATATTTTCACTCCAACTGTCTAATCAATAAAATGGGTCTCTTGCCATGGATATGAACTTTTCTACTGTGTCTGTTACCGGCTTGGTGGATATGGGCATCCTGAGGTAATGTAGAAATTGCCTCATGTTTACTGACAACCAGTTAATTCTCAAACAAACTGATATGGTATGTGAGAGGTGTATTTACACAATGTCACTGGAGGCAAACCTCTCACATAAAAATACTAATGTCAATAAAGTTGTCAGTAGCACAAACGATGCACCCATCACGCACAATTCAAAGTGAACATATAGACCCACATTTGCTGAGGCACTTACATGCAACCTTCCTAAACCACAAAGACCTTCTTGACGAAGTACACATAACAAATATTCTCAGTAGCCCCATATAAGCTCTTCCAAAACAATACCCACATCAACACATAGAGATACATCTCATGGACCCTCTACCTCTACGCCCATAAGGCAAGTCACCACACAATCCAACATTCTAGTCATTGGAGACTCCATAGTGAGACACATTGATATCTCTCTTACCATGCAGAGTAAGGAGAAAATTACAGTCAGTTGCTTATCAGGGGCTAGGATCTGCCACATTACACATGCACTCAGGTCATTGGACCACAATTACCAGTATGACTCAGTCATAGTCTTTGTGGGAGTGAATGACCTGAGACGTACCTCCCTAGACTATATGAAGAGAGACATCATGGAGCTTTTGGACTAAGTGCCTCAGGCTGGTATGAGCCTAGCATTGAGCAGCATTTTACCTTCTCCAAGGATGATGCCACAATATCAACAAAAGATGATTGACTTTGATAATTGGCTTCATTTCTGGTGTCATTCCAAGGGAGTACAATATTCATTAGCAATGAAAGAGATGGTCAAAAGACCACGTTGCTTTGCCAGGGATGGTCTGCACCTCTCCCCACTAGGCTTTTGAATATTAGTTAAAACATTGTCTTCCCCATAGTGCCTTTTTTAGGCAGTGTCAAACTGAAATTACTTCCAACACATCAAATCAAAACCAAGAAAATCTAAATGTATTAGTGCTCAATGCTAGAAATCTAAACAAAAAACTCCGCTCCCTAGAGAATGCTGATGTCTGTGCGGTCATTGAAACATGGTTTAAAGCCACAGAGAGCACACCAGCAGTGCAGGGTTATAATGCCTTCCACACATTTAGACCAGCTATTTCACAGGCAGGGACTAAAAATGGAGCTGTCTCTATTTACAGCAAAAATAAATATACTTCAAGGCTAGTCAAACAGGACAATGCACTTGAGCTGCTTCATGTTCAAATCACCATAGGTAAAATCCAATACCACTTCATTGCAAGGTATAGGTCCCCCTCTATGACACAGGAAACCCATACCATGTATTTAAACTTATTAGAAGCACTGACCATCCAACCCAATACCATATTCATGGGTGACTTTAGTTATCCCACTTTTAACTGGGAATCCTATATGACACCAAACATAGGGACAGAGATTCCTGGATTTTGTAAACACAAACTCCCTGGACCAGATTGTCAATACACTAATCAGTGGTGCAACCATACTGGATCTGGTCCCCACTAATATGGGAGATTGTGGCACACTCCCTCCTGTAATGCCTTACCTGGTAAGGTCAGACCACAAAATGGTCTCCTTTGAAGTAAAAATGAAACCTGGATCCCCAGCTAAACCTGGAATATTCAGGAACTATTCCAAGGCTAACCTCCTGCTATTAAGTGAGAACCTGGCAAAAATTCAAGCCCCCATAAATCCTGCAAACACTTCTGCCTATGCAGAACTGTTCACAGAAACCCTGTATAAGCATGTTAAAAGCTCCATAGAGGCAGCTGTACCCACCAGGAAGAAGTACAGAACTAACTCAAAAAACAAGCCACCTTGGTGGAATCACAAAATCAATCGGCTGTATAACAGAAGGAAGAAAATCATGGCAAAAATTAGGAGGTGCAGCACCCAGCAGGATAAAAGCACTCTCATCAAACTATACAAACAACTCAGAGGGCAAGTAAGGTCTACTATAGCCAAATCTGAGGTAAGTTTGGCCTCCCAGGCCAAAGACATCCACAAATCATTCTTTAGTTATGTCCACAACCTCAAAGGCAGTACACAATTGTGTGCAGTGCTCATTGTAAATGGAACAACCTACACTGAGTCAGAAGATATAGCAAACCTCCTGGCTGATAAATTCAATTCCAGCTTTACTCCTCTCACCCCTCAACCTTTCCTCAGGAAATATAATCAAATCTATCTCCCCTATTATCACTAGGGAACAGGTCCTTAATACCAGTGAATTCTCCCATTTTAAATGCATTCATGGGGGCATGTGAAAGGGACATACGTTATTTATATGAAGTGTGAAAAAAAGAAATACAACCTTTCCTTGTCTGAATTTCAAGCTCTTGAGAAATTACAAAACAACAATGATATTATCATTAAACAGGTGGACAAAGGTGGTGCAATTGTTATTTTTGATAGATATATGTATAACATGCTTATACTTCAATTTTTGAGTGACTTTGATAGTTTTGTTGAAGTCCCTCCAGCAGAAGTATCTAAATGTCTAAGGAAAGTTAATAGGGGTATTTTTTTTAACAGTTTTATCGATTTTGATTATAATGAAAACAATCACACAGACATATATAAGATAATTTACATTACAGATTTACAAATTGATGGCATGTATTTATAGCATTTAAATATGAATATACGAATAACAAAGCAAACAAACTAAAGTATGTACATAGACATCCAGTATTTATACATTAACATACAATCATTTTGTAGCTTATTCTCCTGAATGACAAGGAAAGTCAATTACCTTTACGCAAAATTAGCATTTTTTCCAACATATTTTGTAAGTTAACCCATAAATGACATTCATATGTCTTTTTAGATGTTCTAGAGGTTATGGTTCTTATCTGTAAATGACTAACTTCTTATAATAAATTAGTAAACTCAGAGAATATAGGAGAATGTTTTGAAATCCAGTTTTTTGTTATTATCTTTCTAGCCACTGCCAATATTGTCCATAGTAATGAGTATTTGGTTTTCCTAACACATTGTGGAACAGGTGTATTTCATATGATTAATGATTTATTCAATATGAAGTTGTCTGAAAAAAAGTGCTTGTAAAAAGTCATTTACTTTATTCCAAAAGATATTTAAGGTTGGACAGTCAAAAAACATATGTGACCAGTTAATATCTACATTAGATATCATCTATTACAGATGTTCTGTTTTTTATTAATTTTGTCCATTATTTGTGGTCTATAAAAGGATCTATTCATGAATCTCCATCTGTAAATCTTCCATTTCAGAGAAAATTATGTTTTCCCAGCTGATTGTAGCATATTAACCTTATATTGCTCACTTGGGGAAAAATGAGTAATTAAACTATAATAGCTCCAATAGTTATGTGTGCAAGAAAATGTTTCTTCTCTTAAAAGTCTATAAATAAAGGAGAGACTACCTGAATATGTATGCTGGTGTAATAATGTTGATTGAAGAAATTGTAATATCTTGGTGTCATGTTTGCTAGCTGGTGAAGCTAGTTTCAGCTTATTATCAAGATATAGTACAAGTGTTTGTATATCTAACCATGATGAATTATTAAGTGTATATTCCTGTATAATATGATCCATTGAACTAGTGTTGTATTCATAAGTTAGCTGGAACAATATGTGTATTTTTGAGCTGCAACTTAATAATGACATCAGTACTGAATTGTTTAATTATTTTACAGTTCCATGTCCTATTACATCTGTTTTGCATGGCCTTCTGAAAATTCATAAAATTTTAACCCATCCACCCATGCGTCCTATTGTATCTGGTTCTGGCTGGGTCACCAAAACTATTTCTCACTATTTACAGGTTACTTTAAGTTAATATTTATTTAAAGTTAAAAGTTTTATTAAAAATATGAAAGATTTTTATAACAGTTATACTGCTGGTTTAATGAACATCAAAATGTTACATTTTTATTTGTAACTCTTGACATTAAATCATTTATTTACTGTGATACTGGACCTGATCATCACCAACATGGGGACTCTATGCTCCAGACCAGAAGTGTATCCCTCACTGGTAAGATCAGACCATAAACTAATCTCACTGGATATTCACATTCCGACCCCACCCCCTGCCCAGAAAACCACAGTGAAAAACTTCTCTAAAGCAAATTTCACACTCCTCAAAACCGAGGTGGAATCCTTCAAAGCCCCCAGGCCTGTGGAAAATACGGCCCAGACTGCAGAATCTTTTATAAACGCATTCTATGAACACCTTCAGGAATACATGGATCATGCAATCCCAAATAAAACCAAGACCCAATCCTCCAAAGGCAGACGTCCTGTCTGGTGGACCCCAGCCATAAACAAACTATACAACAGAAGGAGGAAGCTACTACATGATAGAGCAAAATCCCAAAAAGGGAAGGCATCTCTGATCAGTGTTAACAAAAAACTACGGGCACTCAGAAAATCGTCTAAGGCCAGCTTCGAGAGAAAAATTGCACAGGACACTAAGGATAATCACAAGGCTTTCTTTAGTTATGTTAGGAACCTGGGTGGGAATTCCCAGATATGCTCAGAATTGGTCCAAAATGACAAAAAATACACCAAACCCACAGACATTGCCAACATCCTAGCTGACAGGTTCAGTGCAAACTCCCCCCCCCACCAAAAGGGCAAATATCTATCCCAGCAGAGTGCTGCCCCCACTGACATCTCAGATGCTCAGGTAAGAGCCACCCTCTCCAAAGCAAAAAACACAGCATCAGTGGGACCAGACGGTGTCCTGGGCTGCGTCCTACATGAACTCCAAGAAGAGCTAAACCCAAACATAAAACTATTGTTCAATCTCAGCCTTACCACAGGATATTTACCCAAAGAGTGGCGTACAGCAACAGTGGTCCCTCTCCACAAAGGTGGTGCCTCAACGGATCCTGGAAACTATTGCCCCATAAGCCTGACTAGCTTGGTCTGCAAAGCTATGGAAAGGATCATCATGGACCTCATAAAAAAAGATATTGGGGACCTACAGCCACTGGATCCTACCCAGTTCGACTTTGTTAAGGGCAGATCCTGTCTCTTAAACCTGGTCAAATTCTTTGAAACAGTTACCAAGGCCATTGACGAGGGGAAGGTGGTCCACACAGCCTACCTGGACCTTGCAAAAGCCTTCGATACAATACCCCACTCGGGCATTATAGATAAGCTCACCAGCTTAAATATAAACCTCTATGTCACTAGATGGGTTGCAAACTGGCTCAAGGACAGAACCCACATGGTTAGAATTGCTGGAGCCATGTCAGACTCCAAACCAGTTACAAGTGGCATCCCACAAGGCTCAGTCCTGGGACCTCTCCTGTTCGGTATATATTTCTCGGAGGTACAGGCCAACATGGAAGGACTGTGGCTGACCAAGTTTGCAGATGACTGCAAACTGGGCGCTATAATCGACTCTCCAGCCAACACAAGCATCCTCCAAAAGGGCCTCATAGAAACAGACAACTGGTGCCAGAGCCATGGCCTCAAGCTAAATGCCAAGAAGTGTATAGTCATCCCCTTTGGCAAAAACAAAGTGCCCACAAATTACCACATAGGTGGTAATCCATTAATCTGGAAGAAGTAATTAGGGACCTGGGGACCCAAGTTGATAGCAATCTCTCATTTGACAACCACGTGGCCAAAGTGGTTAGAAAAACATTTTATATAGCCCACCTAATCATGAAGGGATTCACATCTAGATCAGGGAGGTCATCGTGCCTCTTTACTCATCCCTCATCAGGCCCATAATTGAGTACAATGCCCCTTTTGGGATGTACCTTACCAGACACCTGCAGCAACTGGAAAGACCCCAAAAGTACCTCATCAAGAGGATCAAAGGGCTCAAACAGATGCCATATGCTGCCCGGTTAAAGAAACTCCAGCTCTACTCAGTGGCATACCGCCTGCTCAGAGGCGATCTGTGCCTGACGTATAAAGCCATGTCCAACCCGGAATTAATGGACATGCTGCACCTCAGAAAATCTAAATCCCATTGAGCTATGTGCTCGAGAGACTTGAACCTCAGCACTGAAATAAATAGGACATGCTGGAGGGACAGATTCATAACCCAGAGGCTCCCTTCACTCTGGAATAAAATCCCAGTCCAGGTTAGGCAGAGTCCCTCATTGACTCTCTTCAAGAGGAATCTTGATGAGTGGATGGGAGATAGTAGGTTTACCCCGGGTATCACTTCTGTGTCACTGTTAGACAGAGGCACAGTATACTAACCTCGAAAAAGGGCATAGCAAAATTAATTTAAAATGGGTGAAGAAAGCCAAACACACTCTGGCTAGGCTTATAAATGCCCTAGGGCAGATAGCCTAGTATGAACCTATGAACCTATGAACCTCTACAATATGGGTTAGAAGCATTACATGACTTTCTAAGTAGAACTTGTGGCATGGTTGGCAGAGAAGTGGAAACAATTTGTGAATTGACGGAAGTGGTGTTGACTAATAATGTGTTTATGTTTAGCGAATGCACATACATACAGAAAAATGGGGTGGCGATGCACACCCCAATGGCAAATACATATGCCAATATTGCTGTTTCGTGCTGGGAAGAGCAATTTGTTTATAGTGAACTACATCCTTTTTATGACAAAATATTATTTTTCAAAGGGTTTGTGGATGACATATTTTTCCTGTGGGCTGGTAATGATGCTGAACTTGTATATATATAGAATACTTAAATAGAACCACCAGTTTTTTGAAATTTACAGCTCATTCTTCTGTGGATACCATCAATTATTTGGATGTTAGTCTAACTAAATGTAGTGGAGGTGTTAATACTTTGATACATAGAAAAGGGATACACTCCAATCGATATGTGCACAGAAATAGTATGCATGCCACACATACTTTTAAGGGTGTAGTCAAAGGACAAATGTTAAGAGCCAGTCAACTTAACACAGATGAGGCCAACTTTAAATTGGAACTGGACACAATGATCACAGATTTTAAATACTGTGGCTATGACTCATTATTAAGACATACAGCAGATTAAGTTATTATGGAAAGAACAGGCAAACCAAAACACCACTTTTCTAGTAATACTAACTATGTTAATTCTGGTCATAACTCTATTAAAATAATAATATACATTATGTCATGACATATAATCATAGATCAGAGGGTGTTAAGAATATTATTAGAAATAATTGGTGTATTCTTAAAAACATGCCTGAGATAATCAGAATAGTTGGAGAGGCCCCCATGTTCTCATATCGTACCTGTCCGAATTTGAAACAAAGATTATGTTATAAGGACCTTAAAAATAATGAAAAGTTGAACATAAGTAGAAAACAGGGTACATTTCCTTGTTACAGTTGCATATGTTGTGATGATATAAATACAAGCTGTGAATTTATACATCCTAACACTAAGAGGAAATATACTTTCAGGTGTTTTGCAACTTGTAATACCGCTGCCATTGTGTATATGGTGTGTCAGGCATTCTATATAGGGAAATGCACAAGAAGGTTAAAGGACAGAATTATTAAACACAAATCAGAAATACGTAGACGGGTAGCAATTAATGCACTGGGCAAGCATGTAAGGGAGAAAGGAAGTACACAGACATTTAACTTTAGAGTGATTGACATCAGACAGAAGAAAAAAGGGGGGGTCTTAACAATGAGTTAGAAGTATGTGAATACTCATGGATCACACTTTTAGAAGCTGATTGTTTTCCATGTCTAAATACAGCAGTAAGCATTAAACCTATTTTAAAAAGAAGGCAGTTGACTTTGAAATAACAACCTGTGTGGATGGGTCTTGGTTAAATGTGCTACTTATTTTATGGCTATACTGACTTTCAGTAACATTTTACCTATATATTTGTCTTTAAAGTGAAGTGCTTAATACAACTGTGTCATGTGATTAGTTTTATGGTTTGAATTTACTATTTAAATGAAGGCATTTGATTTCTTTTTTTACACACTGATGAAGGGTTGATCCCAAAAGCTTTGTGATTTATTTTCCTGTTTGGAATAAATGCTGCATTTTACCTCATTTCCAGGTTTTGGATTTTTTTACTACAGTTTTGTATTTTGTATCCTGCCTGATTTACCTATCTGCTGTTCTTCTTTCTTTTGCATTTGTTGTTTTATCCCAATGTCTGCCTTCTTCTCCTTCTTACTCACACACACTTCCTGCCCATCCCCAACACACAACACCCTGTGCAAGTGATGATAACTGTGCCATATCCCTGTTTTCTAGCTGTGTCTGATGTTCAGGGTGCATAGCTAACCTAGTGCTAAGTATATCTGCATTTTTGTTGTTGAACTGGTCATTGTACCTTTGACTTATATTGACCTTGGAAAGTTAGGCAGTTGATAACATCAAAATTTGTCAACTTTATGGTGAATGCTCTAGTAATGGTTGTGAAGTCAGAAACTGCAATGCATATCATTACTTTCTAACTTCTCTCTTTAATGATTTTCCTGGACAAACGTATGGTGCACATCATAAGTCATGGTATCATATTCAGATCTTAGGACTGTATAACAGCACTGTAGTCAAACCTCATCAGAACAGTAATACAATATAATGCTCTCTTTTGCATGAACCTCACCAGACACATGCAGCAGGTGGGCAGACCACAGGGCTTTCTCATCATGATAACACAGGGCCTACTAACCATGCCATGATGTATGTAGATAGATTAAAATCCATGTTACTGTAATCTGACTGGTATTGGATGAAGTGACGTCTGTCTGGCCTCCAGGCCAGTATCTGACCATGCTCTGGTCAGATGACTGCATACCCAAAAATCTGATATAGCTGATGACATCAGCAATGTCTTTTGAGGATATGGTAATAACAGTGTCTCACATGCTGTGGTAAAAAGCTCTCTGTAATGTCAAGCAAAAGCACACACATACACATTTGATTGCAGTGATAATAGAACATCTATCTAAGTACACAAACTACAAAACACACTAGTTAACACAAGTGCAGCGGCAGAAGCCTGACTTCAAAACTGCAGCTGAACTTATAGACCGTGACATCAGCAGCCCATGTGTGAGACAAGATGTTGGCAGGCCTGCCTATGTTCATAGCTTCATAGGGTCATGGGCAACTGTAGCTCTACATCACTAGTCAATTCCTCCCTAGTTAGATCCGACCACAAACTAATCACCATGGAAATCCACATCTCACCCACACCCCCGCAAAGGTAACCACCATGAAAAACTTCTCCAAAGTTGACTTTGGTCTCCTAAAAACAGAGGTGGCTAACTTCACGGCACCCATGTAAATGGAAAATAGATGCATTACTGCCGAATCATACACCAATGTACTGTACAAACACATACATAAACGCATGGAGCTAGCCATACCCAACAGAACCAAGATGCTCTCCTCCAAATAAGGAAGCTGATCTGATGGTTCCCTGCCATTAATAAACTCTACAACAGAAGGAAGAAACTGTTGCAGAAAAAGGTGAAGTCCCAAGACTGGAAAAACTCCTTATTAGCCAGAACAAAAAGTTGAGATCCCTCATCAAAACCTCTAAAGCTGTCTATGAAGACAGAATTGCGGCAGACACTAAAAACAACCACAAAGCCTTCTATAGTTATATCAAAAATCTCCACAGCAATACCCAGGTTTGCTCTGAGTTACTGAACAATGGTACCTCCTATACTGAGCCAACAGATATTGCCAACATACTGGCTAACAGAATCAGACTCATACACCAATGCACTGTATGAACATGTACATAAATGCATGGAGCTAGCCATATCCAACAGAACCAAGATGCTCTCCTCCAAATAAGGAAGCTGATCTGATGGTTCCCTGCCATTAATAAACTCTACAACAGAAGGAAGAAACTGTTGCAGAAAAAGGTGAAGTCGCAAGACTGGAAAAACTCCTTATTAGCCTCAACAAAAAGTTGAGATCCCTCATCAAAACCTCTAAAGCCATCTATGAAGACAGAATTGCGGCAGACACTAAAAACAACCACAAAGCCTTCTATAGTTATATCAAAAATCTCCACAGCAATACCCAGGTTTGCTCTGAGTTACTGAACAATGGTACCTTCTATACTGAGCCAACAGATATTGCCAGCAGAAGCCTGACTTCAAAACTGCAGCTGAACTTATAGACCGTGACATCAGCAGCTCATGTGTGAGACAAGATGTTGGCAGGCCTGCCTATGTTCATAGCTTAATAGGGTCATGGGCAACTGTAGCTCTACACCAATAGTCAATTCCTCCCTAGTTAGATCCAACCACAAACTAATCACCATGGAAATCCACATCTCACCCACACCCCCGCAAAGGTAACCACCATGAAAAACTTCTCCAAAGTTGACTTTGGTCTCCTAAAAACAGAGGTGGCTAACTTCACGGCACCCATGTAAATGGAAAATAGATGCATTACTGCTGAATCATACACCAATGTACTGTACGAACACGTACATAAATGCATGGAGCTAGCCATACCCAACAGAACCAAGATGCTCTCCTCCAAATAAGGAAGCTGATCTGATGGTTCCCTGCCATTAATAAACTCTACAACAGAAGGAAGAAACTGTTGCAGAAAAAGGTGAAGTCCCAAGACTGGAAAAACTCCTTATTAGCCTCAACAAAAAGTTGAGATCCCTCATCAAAACCTCTAAAGCCATCTATGAAGACAGAATTGCGGCAGACACTAAAAACAACCACAAAGCCTTCTATAGTTATATCAAAAATCTCCACAGCAATATCCAGATTTGCTCTGAGTTACTGAACAATGGTACCTCCTATACTGAGCCAACAGATATTGCCAACATACTGGCTAACAGAATCAGTGCCAGATTTACCCCTCTCTCCCCTCCATAAAGGACCAATCACAATACCGGAGGAATGCCAGGCACCCAGCATTACTGCAGCACAGGTTAAAGCTGCATTGTCCAAGGCCAGGAATACAGCTTCCATGGGACCTGACAATATCCCTGGATGTGTTCTACATGAAGTACAAAGTGAACTGGCACCACATCTGTGTGCCCTGCTCAATCACAGCCTCACCTCAGGATTTGTCCCTACCAAATGGCATGCTGCTACAGTCATCCCTCTTCATAAAGGGGGATCGACTACAGACCCTGGGAATTATCGCCCCATTAGCCTGACGAGTCTAGTATGTAAGGCTATGGAGAGCATCATCATGTACCTAATTAACAAGGATATAGGGAATCTCCAAACTCGAGATCCCACGTAATTTGGTTTTGGGAAAGGTAGATCATGCCTGCTCAACCTGGTTGACTTCTTTGAGTCAGTCACCAGAGCTGTGGATGAGGGCAAGGCAGTTCATACTGCTTACCTCGATTTGGCCAAGGCCTTTGATACCATTGCCCACTCAGGAATTATTGCTAAATGCACCAAACAAGGCATCAACCACTATATCACTAGGTGGGCTGCAAATTGGCTCACAGATAGAACCCACAGTGTGAAAGTAGCAGACTCCAAGTCAGATTGCCCACCAGTCACGAGCGGAGTCCCGCAGGGATTGGTCCTGGGTCCTCTCCTGTTTGGCATCTACTTCTCAGAAGTCCAGGCCAACACGGAGGGACTCTGGCCGACCAAGTTCGCAGACAACTGCAAGCTGGGAGTCATTATTAACCCCCCAAGTGATGTAGAGATCCTACAGAAAGGCCTCGCTGAGACCAGTGACTGGTGTTGAAACCATGGCCTTAAGCTTAATGCCAAAAAAATCATCCTCATCCTCTTTGGAAAAAACTCAGTTCCTACTAATTACCACACTGATGGGAGCCCACTGAACAGTGAAGGGTTATAAGAGATCTGGGGGCACAGGTTGACAGCAAACTCTCCTTCGACCACCACATTGCCACTGTGGTCAGAAAGTCCTTCTATGTGGCACATCTCATTACCAAGGGTTTTGCATCCAGGAAGAAAGAGGTCATCATTTCTCTCTACTTTATTTATTTTTATTTATTTATTTTATTTTACATTTGTTGACTGGGAATGTCTGACTGAGCTGAAGCCCTTTTTCAGCAGAGGCCCAGGGAGAAAACCTCCAGTACACACAAATATAACATTAAGTATTAATTACAGATTTTATACAAGTAGACTACAGCAAAATCTTATACAAATAACAATTGGTTGTACATATATTAGGTAAGCAGAAAGGAATATAAAGTGCAAAAATCAGGTGTGTGAATTTTTTTTTTTATCAAATCTGACCAGAAGCTATATGAGTATTACAGAGAGGAGTACATAGTTTAGGAAAAGTTGAGATGGAGAGCTTTCAAGGAGGGTTTGAGCACTGGCATCTCCATTTCTTGTTGAAATATTCCTTTAGTGTTAGCTTAAACTGTTTGGGATGTGCCTGTGTTCATTAGGCCAATCTTCGAGTATAATGCCCCATTTGGCATGTACCTCACTAGACACATGCAACAGCTAGAAAGGCCACAAATGTACCTCACGAAGAGGATCATAGGCCTTAAACACATGTTGTACACTGACAGAATCAAAAAATTCCAGCTATTCGCTGTCTCATATCGTCTACTAAGAGGCAATCTCTGCTTGACTTACAAAGCCATGTCTGACCCAGCTCTGTTAGGAATGCTACATGTAATCAAATCCCAATCCCTCCACACTACATGCTCCAGTGACCTCAACCTCATTACCACTATCAGCAGAACATGCTGGAGGGACAGGTTCATAACCCAGAGACTGCCCATGCTATGGAATAGACTTCCCATACATGTCAAGCAGAGCACCTCACTGGCCCTCTTCAAGAGAAATCTTGCTGACTGGATGGGAAATAGAAAGTTCACCCCGGGGATCATTCCACTGGGTCTACTTGATAGAGGCACTAGCAACTACCGTTGGGTGGCATGATGCCAGGGCACTTCTATGGGCTAGGCTTGCAAAGGATCCAGGGCCGTTAACCTAGTACACACCTATGAACCTATAATGAACTCACGGCATATCCACAAATCAAATGGGTCCAGGGCTACTCATTCTAGGAACTTAAATATGGCCCGTGACTTAAACAGGACATGCTGGAGGAGCAGATTTATCTCCCAGTGACTGCCACGTCTTTGATACAGGCTACCAATTCATGGGAAACAGAGCACCTCTATAATACTTTTTAAGAGGTACCTGAATGAGTGGATGAGGCATCGTAAATTCTTACCAGGGATAGCGTCCACAACCCTCCTGGACATGGGCAGTCATCACTAAATGCAATCTTGGGTAATGACTTGTACCACTACAGTATTACATGGGGTTGAAATGGCTAGGCTTAGAATGGCTTCTGGGTCAATAGCCTAGTAATCTTTTATGATCCTATGATCCTACATGCTCACATGAAAGTGTAGTAAAACTGGTAACCTGTGATAAATAAAAGAAACACTACTTAAAGTATAAAATGCTGTAACAAAACTTTAAATTAGCCCCATATATAAAAATGTACAATTACCTGTAGGTCCATTTGTGTGGTATAAGCATTTCAGGTGAAATCCACTCTCTGCAGTTGATTTCATCTCCAGATGACCTTCACAAAATCTACATACAACATGACCATCCACAGCCATCATCTTTTCCACTTGCCACAGCAGAACAAATGCTCCTATGCCCACCTTCTATAAAGCCTATCAAGTCTTATTCATAAGCCTGCCATCACCAGCAAATATAAATTGTACATAATAATAATAATAATACATGTACTAGCCTCTCCTGTAATGTTTTGTTTTGACTGTGAGCCCTCAACTGAGCTGAATTCAGTAGAAACTAAAAATCATTAGTTCCTAAAAAAAACATAGCCACCAACACCCCACCCCCTAGAAAAAAAAAAGAAGATTAATCATCATTCTCCAAATTATGTTCCCAGGCAATGCCTAAAATTAGTACTTTGTGATGAATGCATTACCATGTAAATAAAGTAAAGTAAAATATAAATGCATTGAATCAATGAAGACATTTTAAACAACTGATCATTTAAGCTGTTAATTAAATGAAATGAAAACAAGCCAGCAGTAATTTAAATATTAAGCACAAAATATCTTTGCACACAAAGTTGTCTCATCAGGGGGCCACTGGTGTGCAACAGCAATCCCATTAAATGGTAAACAGCAATCCTAAATGCTGAACTTTGAATGTATGTGAATAGGTTTCTGTACAATACAAGTCCAACACATTAGCACATCATTACAGCCTGCAATCCCATCATTGCTATTTATAGCATAGATGCATGGTTCCTCAAAGAGAGAACATTCACAGGTTGGTCTCTTTGAAGATAGTGAATACCACCAGCTCTCCTAAATCTTGAAGCCTTGCTACCAAATATATGCTGCAATCTTCAAATCAGTTTCTTACCAGCCACAGGTCATAGAGGTACAATCACACAGACGAAGCAAACATGTATCATAAGACACTAAACATTGTAACCCAAAATACAGACAGGATAAAATCTAGTAACAACTAGTAAAAAAATAAAACAGTAAATAAAAAATATAAAAAAAAAATCTAAAATAAACAATCAAGTTAACCAGGAGACCCTCCTAAAACATATCTATATATCTATATCTATATAACTATCTATATCTGTATATGTATGTGTGTGTGTGTGTGTGTGTGTGTGTGTGCATACAGTGCACTGGTGTAGCAGTTAGTATTGTTACTTCACAGTTAGAAGTTCTCTGGTTCGATTTTTGGCTGGGCTGCCTTCTGTGTGGAGTTTGCATTTCCTCTCTGCATTTGTGTGGGTTTAATCTGGGTGTTCCAGTTTCCTCCCATCACAAAGACATGCATCTGCAGTGTTTCTCCCTGGGCCTCCAGTGAAAATAGGCTCTGTCCTAGTCAGACTTACCTGGTAAACAAATGTTAAATATAACGTGTGTGTGTGTGTGTGTGTGTGTGTGTGTGTGTGTGTGTGTGTGTGTGTGTGTGTGTGTGTGTGTGTGTATTATAGAATCATAGGAAGTTACTAGGCTAATGGCCCTAGCGCCCTTACAAGTGTTGCCAAGTTCTACCCTTATTTCCATGATCAGCACCTGCTGCCCCTGTCCAAGAGGGACACAAGTGAAACCCCTGAGGTTAATATAAGGTTACCCATCCAATCATCCAGATTGCTTTTGAAGACAGCCAATGAGGTGCTCTGTTTTGCATGAAGTGGGAGTCAGTTCCATTGGTGTGGTAACCTCTAAGAGACAAAGCTGTCCCCTGCAGCAGGTTCTATTTATGTCAAATACCAGGTTAAGGTCTTTAGCGTGAGTAACCAGTGTACCATTTGACTTATGGATTTGCAGGATTTCCAGTAAAACAGGGTCAGAGATGACCTTGCATGAAAGGCAGCGATTGTCTCTGAGTAGTCTGTATGAAACAGAATAAAGTGACAGTACTTTCAGATGTTCCACATACAACAGATGCTGAAGATCTAGAATTTTCCTTTTGAGGAACCTTTATGCTTCTTCAATTGCTGCAGGAGCTTGGAAAGGTACATACCAGCAGAGGCATTGTATTCAATTATTGGCCTGATAAGAGAAGACTACAGGGAGATTATAACTTTTTTATCTGGAGGCAATGCTGTTGCTTATGAGATGAGCAATATGTAATGCCCTTCTTACCACTGTGGAGACATGGTGGTCAAAGGTAAGGTTGCTGTCAATCTGTGTGCCCAGGTCTCTCATCACTGAGTGCATACTTAAGGTGTTACTACTGATGTGGTAGTTAGCAGGAACATCACTCTTACCAAAAGGTATGATAGTACATTTGTTTGCATTGAGTTTACTCTAGCACCAACCATTTATTTGTGTAAGACCCTCCTGTAGGATATAGACTTCATTTGGAGATTCTATGACCACTCCCAGCTTGCAGTCATCAGTAAATGTTGTCAGCCACACACCTTTAGTTTTTGCTTGTACTTTGGAGAAATAGATTCCAAATAGTAGAGGTCCTAGAAATGATTCCTGTGAAACACCACTGGTTACGTGTCTGCTGTTGGAGGTGGATTCCCCGATTTTAACTATATGGGTTCTATCAGTGAGCCAGTTAGAGCCACTTAAAACTGCAGGGTAGACTTCTTCTTCTTCTAGCTTTTCCCAGTTAGGGGTCACCACAGCACATCACCAGTCTGCTCATGACTGGCAGTGGAGTTTTATGGTGTTTTTATGGAGGGCATGCAGACTTTGCACAGAAGGCACCCCAGCCAAGGATCGAACCAGATAACCTCTTCCTGTGAGGCAGCAAAGCTAACTGCTGCACCACTGCGGCTGCATAATAAATTAAATAATTAAAGTTGGAGTTTAAGCAGCTCAAAGTCTCATTTTTGAAAGTGTTAAATCAACAGTAGGGATTGTTGTCACTGTTTAACATTGCTGTTAAATCCACAAGGCACACTGGAACACACACCAAGAAATCTCCAAAGGAACTCCAGGCAAGAGCAAAATTGAAGTCAAACTTGTTAAGCAACAATTTATTTCCACAAAGCTTTTCATTCAACTGATAGCCGAACTTCTTCAGACAAACAGAGCAAACAACACCGCACCCATATATACATCTCCCTTTACAAACGCATGTTAAAACTAGTTAACATTTAAAGGGACTATACCATAAATAACAAGACTGCAAGTTAAAAATAAAAATAAAAAAACTTTTATACATGATCAGTCAAATATTACCCACTAAATAAAAACCAACATCCACAAATGCTGGACATGTAAAATTCCTACTTAGACTAATATAAAATAAACCTAATCCAGTAAAAAATCAAACAATCATGAAATGTCACCCCAACGTTCACATTTCAAGATTTATAAAAACATGCTGTTAATATAATGCTTGCTCAAATCTTATACAAACATGTAGACAAATGGAAATAAATACATGCCGATATATGTGCAACTACCCTCAACACAAACATCAGATGGCCATTACTCTATCTCAGTAGACTTCTTAATTTCAGTATGCATGAAAGAGAAACCTTGTCATTAAGACCCAGAGCTCTGTAAGAATTCATCCTCAGCTGCTGAAATTATTTTTATTTTTAACTTGCAGTCTTGCTATTTATGGTATAGTCCCTTTAAATGTTAATTAGTTTTAACATGTTTGTAAAGGGAGATGTATATATGGGTGTGGTGTTGTTTGCTTTGTTTGTCTGAAGAAGTTCGGCTATCCGTTGAACGAAAAGCTTTGTGGAAATAAATTGTTGCTTAACAAGTTTGACTTCAGTTCTGCTCTTGCCTGGAGTTCCTTTGGAGATTTCCTGGTGTGCGCTCCAGGGTGCCTTGTGGATTTAACTGGAGTTTCTTTGGTATACCTAGTTTGTACTGTTTAACATTGCACCATTGGTCTGGGATTTGCTATGTATTGGTTACAGACTGAAAAAAAAAAGAAACTATGATACAGCCACAGATTATGTCAAATGTACAAGTGCCACATTCCTTCTGGTTGACTTGCCTATTATGCTGAAACAGCAGTGGTATGGAAAATGAACCCTTCTGCATTCTTTTGTAACAGGCAACACTGTGAATCTTTAATCACCAATTAATAAATCATAACTGTTAGCAAACGGTGGGAAATGTGACAACTCAGCTGCATAGTTTTAAGTACAAAGTGGATAGTGAGCATCTTTATTAAGGTAGTAAGAAAGAAGAAGGGATTACTATTAAATAAAAATAAAATGCAGATGATTATCAGACAGGCATTGGCCATTTATTTATTTATTTATTTCCAGTTTGATTACCAGGGAAGTCCACTGGGCCCAGAGAGCCCATTTTCAGTGGAGGCCCGGGGAGAAAAGCTCCATGAAACAGATTACAGTAAAGATGGCAGTCCAATAAAAATAGGGTACAACTACAAATACATATCAAATAATACAAAGTGTGAGCAATATTGCCCATAATGGAAAAATATCGTGCAGATACATTTTAACAAATTCACACAGTTAAAGTCTGAGTCAAAAGCTATTTACAATATTTACAGAGTGTGAGAGATCGTATGGGAATTAGCTATAGAAGGTTATAGCCAGTTATAAGGTGATTAGGAACTCAGGAGGATACCCTCCCAGGGGCTTTTGTTAAAGAGTTCTAGGTAGGGAGAATGCAGTTACATTTCAATTTGGAGGAGAGGTAGGTGTAAAGCTGTTTTGAAGTTGTTTGTTTTTGACATTGTCCTTAGTGTGGAAGGGAGAGAGTTCCATTTCTTGCCTAAGGAGAGGAGAAGTTGTCCAGCAGGATGTTTAGGTTTGTGGATAGTCATCAAGTTTTGATGTTCAGATCTGAGAGTTCTGTTTGGGGTGTATGGGGAAAGGATGTTGGTTAGAGCTGGGCATTTGGTTGGATTAAATGTTAGTCTATGTGCTGTAGTGAGCTGGAGGAAGTCCAGGTAATTTGTGAATTCTAACCAGTTGAGGGATTGGAGGGTAACACAGTGATGTATGGAATGTTTGGCTTTGGTTGCAAATTTAGATATTTTGTTATAACAGCTCTCAAGTGGAAGTGATGGAAGAGGATAGGTTAGTTAGTAGTGAGGCACCATACAGAAGGGAAGGAAGGAGGTAAGAGGAGGCCAGAGTATGCCTGGTAGAAGTAGAGAGGAAGTGGTTGTTCCTGTATAACATACCTAGTTTTTGGTGGGTTTTCTTTATATTTTGCTGAATATGGATGTCGAACTTGAGGTGTTCGTCTATAGTTACACCGAGTAGTTTGGCAAAGGTGATTTTGGCACATCCAGATCTCAGTAGTTGAGAAGGTAGTCTGAGTTTTAGATAGGAGTTCAGAGAGGTTAGAGGCAGAGCAGACAAGTGTAGAGTCATCTGCATATTGGATGACTTTGGCATTAGGAATAGCAGAGTGAAAGTTATTGATAAAGATATTAAAGAGCATTGGTCCAAGGATGGACCCCTGTGGTACTCTGGTAGGAGTGGGTAAGAAAGGTGAGGTGTCTTTTTTCCATTTCACAGCCTGATATCTATCTGAGAGCCTGAGAACCAGGAAAGTGTGTTTTGGGAGAGATTTAGGTTTGATAGATGACTTACAAAGGGCTTATGGGAAATAGTATTGAATGCTTTAGAGAGATCTAGGAGCACTGTGGATACAAAGATGCCAGAAACTCGGGCTTGATTGACAGTTTCTAAGAATGAGAGTAGAGCTGTTATGGTGCTATGTCCTCGTTGGAAGCCATGTTAGGTAGGGGTAAGAAGTTGGTTTTTAGTCAGAAAAGGCATACGTTGGAGGTGGATGCATTTTTCTAGGATTTTGGAGATTGGAGAGAGAAGAGCTATACGGCGGACGTTTGAAATGTTAGTGTTTTTGCCTCCCTTGTGGAGAGGAAGAATAAAGGTGGAATGCCAGAGTTTAGGGACATAGGATTCCTTTATAGATCTATTAATTAGGATACTAATTGGGAGAGCTATACCATCTGCAGCAGACTTGGGAAAAGAAGAGAAGATGTTGTCAGGTGCATTGGAGCAGGGTTTAAATTTGGATAGAAGTCTTTTTATGTAGTTTGTGGAGACAGGTTTAAGCTCAAACATAGGGGGGAAATTATTTGGGGACTTAGATGAGGTGGATTGTAGGAGAGATGGGTCACTGTTGGGAAAAGTTTTTGTTAGGTCGGATATTGTCTCTATAAAGAAAGAGTTGAATAGGGAGGCTAATTCGAGGTCAGATTTACTTGGGTCCGGACATGGGTTATTTTTGGAGCCTGGGTTGAGGAGTGAGTTTATGGAGTTCCAAAAAAGCCTAGGGTTTTAGGGATTGTTTGACTGGAGCTTAGTGTAGTAGGATTTTTTGTCTTTGAATATTTGTTTTTTTGCAAAGTTATGGAGCTGTGTATATTGGAGAAGGGTTTCAAGAAGTTTATTCTTTTGGTAAAGCTTTCAGGATTTGTCTCTTTGATGCATAATTTGCTTTGTTTCTTTGGTTAGCCATTTCACTTCTTTTCATCTCCAGCTATCAATGCATTTGCTGGGCTGTGTTCCTTGATGTAAAAAAGATTTTTGAGACTGATTACATGCAAAACACTGATACCTGCCACTAACTGAGAAAACTACTCGGGTACCAACACCTTTTCCCAACAGTTCTTGGAATTCATAAATTCCAATGCCCTTGATCAACTAATCCATTGTCCCACCAGGGGCTCCAGTATCCTAGACCTGGTCATTACTAACATGGGAGTTAGATGCTCCACACCAGTGGTCACCCACCTCATTGGTCAGGTCTGACCATAAGCAAATCACCCTTGACATCCACATCCCAACCCCACCCCCCAGTAAGGAAACCTCCGTAAAAAACTTCTCCAAAGCCAACTTCATGCTACTGAAGTCAGAAGTGACAAACTTCATGACACCCATGCAGACGGGATCTGAAAGTTCGACTGCTGAATCCTAAACTAAGGCACTGTATGAGCACATCCACTCGTGCATGAATCGTGTCATCCCAAATAGAACCAAGATGCTCTCCTCCAAAAAAAGGAAGCCAATCTGGTGGTCCCCTGCTATAAACAAACTATACAACAGAAGGAAGAAACTGTTGCAGAAAAGAGGAAAATTCCAGGATGCAAAAAACTCCCTCACCAGCCTCAGTAAGAAGCTGAGATCCCTCACAAAATCCTCAAAAGCTAGTTATGAAAATAATAAGATAAAAGATAATCCACAGACAGGAAAAAACGAACCAAAAAGCACAAAGTGCAGCTTTATTGAACAACAAACAGGTCAATAAATCAAGCGCTTTCGCCAGGCAAATACCTGGCTTTCTCAAGATAAAAAGTAGTGTGACTGAAAAGTTTAAATACTTAAGCATCTGATCACATGGTACTTAATTAGTTCAACAAACATCCACTTAAGAAGGCAGTTAATTAGTAACTGAACTCAGTGAGTGAAAAGTATGCATATGAAAATGCAGAATAAAAGGTTATGAAAATAAAATTGCTAAAGATTCCAAAGACAGCCACAAGGCATTCTATAGTTATGTCAAGAATCTAAATGGCAATACTCAGATCTGCTCTGAGCTACAACAGAATGGCATTACCGATCCCAAGAATATTGCCAATATCTTGGCAGATCAATTTAGTGCCAACTTCACCCCCCTCTCACCGCCTAAAGGGCCCATCTCAATACTAAATGATTGCCAAATTCTGGTAATCAAGGCCACACAAGTAGAAACCACACTCTCCAAAGCTAAGAATACAGCATCCATGGGACCAGATGACACCCCGGCTGTGTACTACATGAACTACAAAATGAACTGGCACCTCACCTAAGTGTCATGTTTAATCATAGCCTCACCTCAGGCTTTGTGCCCACTGAGTGGTACACAGCTACAGTTATCCCACTCCACAAGGGGGGATCCACCTTGGATCCCGGGAACTACCGTCCTATCAGTCTGACGAGCCTGATCTGCAAGGCCATGGAACGCATTATCATGGAACTTAAAAACAAAGACATTGGCAACCTTCAACCACTGGACCCCACCCAGTCTGGGTTCGTGAAGGGCCGATCTTGTCTCCTGAACCTGATTGACTTCTTTGAATCAGTCTCCAGAGCTGTGGACGAGGGTAAGGCGGTCCACACAGCCTATCTGGACCTCGCCAAGGCCTTCAACACCATCTCCCACTCTGGATAAACTTACTAAGCTGGGCATAAATCCCATTACTGAATCCCCAAATGATGTGGATATTCTACAAAAGGGCCTTACAGAAACCGATGCCTGGTGCCAGAGCCATGGGCTCAAGCTTAATACCAAGAAATGTATAGTTATCCCCTTTGGAAAAAAACATGTACCCATGAATTACCACATAGGTGGCAGTACACTAAACATCAAAAGTGTGATGAGAGACTTAGGGACACAAGTTTACAGTGGTCTCACTTTTGATAACCATATCGCCACAACAGTCATAGAAATCCTTCTATGTAGCACACCTCATCACTAAGGGCTTTTCATCCAGAAAAAAGGAGGTCATTGTCCCACTGTATTCATCCCTCATTAGACCCATTATAGAGTATAACGTCCCACGGTGGTGGTGCTGTGGTAGCATTGTTGCCTCACAGTAAGATGCTTTCCGGTTCGATTCTCAGCTAGAGCGTCTTATGCGTGGAGACATGCGTGAATGGGTGTACCTTCGTTGAAGGTTGTGCATCAGGCCTGGCAAGCTGGTACATAAAAATCAACTGCCAATCATTAGCGGACCGGAGTTCTGCTGTGGTGACCCCTAACCGGGAAAAGCCAAAAGACACAAACAAACAATAGAGTATAATGCCCCATTTGCTATGTACCTCACAAGATATCTGCAACAGCTGGAAAGGCCGCAGAAATACCTCACTAAAAAAAATCACAGTCCTAAAGCAGATGCCATATGCTGACCATCTAAAAAAACTCCAGCTATACTCTGTGGCATATCGTCTACTCAGAGGTGATCTCTGCTTAACATACAAGGCCATGTCAAACTCTGAGCTGTTGGACATGCTCCACTTAAAGAAATCCCAATCCTTCAGAGCAACACACTCCAGGGATCTAAACCCTGTCATCACAATGAACAAAACATGCTGGAGGGATAGGTTCCTGACCCAGAGACTCCCCATACTCTGGAATAGACTGCCCATACATGTCAAGCAGAGTGCCTCCTTGGCCCTCTTCAAAAGGAACCTTGATGATTGGATGGGAGATAGGAAATTCACCCCAGGGATCATGTCAGTCACCCTGCTAGACAGGGGTCCAGGGAAGTAAATATTGTGGGAAGAAATATCCAGGGAATTGTTATGGCTAGGCTTGTATAGGCCCTAGGGCCGATAGCCTAGTACCAACCTATGAACCTCTACGAGGCTACTAACATAAAGGCCCTCATAGCTTCAAAGGAGGTTACTAGGCTAATGGCCTTAGGGCCTTTTCAAGCCTAGTGAAGTTGTTCCATAGTTCCCTTATAGACCAAGATATGTAGTCCATATATGTGAATCCATGATCAGCACTAATTGCCCCTGTCTAACAGTGACATAGGTGACATAGGTGAAACCCCTGGGGGTATTTTACAATTTCCCATCCAATTGTCCAAGTTACACTTAAATAAGGTCATTGAGGAGCTCAGTTTCACATGAGTTGGGAGTTTATTCCATAGGAGTGACAATCTCTGGGAGACATATCTGTCTCTCCAGCATGTCCTGTTGATGTAGCAAGCTAGGTTAAGGTTCCTAGCGTGAGTAAATCTTGTCCTATTTGATTTGTTGAGGTGCAGCATTTTGATTAAGGCAAGGTTTGAGACTGCTCTTTAGGCCAGCCAGAAGTCACCTCTCAGCAGTCTGTACGATATAGAGAACAGTGACAGGGCCTTCAGTCTGTCCATGTAGATAATATGTTGGAAGTCCCTCTATTTGCTTACTGAGAAACCTCTGAGGTCTTAGCGACACCCTATGTGCAAGGTGATTATGGTTTCTGTTTTCCACTCTGCTGGGAAATTGTTACTTAGATTGTGGTTGAAAAGAGTACTCAGTGGTTCTGCTAACCTTTGCTTTAGACCATTTAGTAAGCAGCCTGGGATGTTATCTGGTCACATAGTGGCTCTGTTTTTGGCCTTGACAAGTGCAGTTATGACCTGTTCTTAGGAGATAATATGTAAAGAACTGGTGATGGGTATGCATTTGGGTATGATTGCTGGAGACGGGGGGGTGGGGAGTTGTTGCCAAACCTGTCTGCTTACAGGTTGGTTGGCTATGTCCTCAGGTTCAATATGAGTGGTACCGTCCACTCTGAATTTGGTACTTTTGGACCTTCCCTTTTACATTACAGACATAGTTAAAGAATGTCTTGTGATTATCCTTAGATATGGATGGTAATTTAGTTTCATAATCAGGTTTAGAGGACATTGCAAAATGTCTAATTTGCTTGTTCAAGCTATGGACAGTGTTCTTCTGCTCAAAATGTTTTCTCTTGTTCCTGAACATCAGTTTCTTTCTTTTGTTGTATAATCTATTTATGCTAGATGTCCACCAGGGCAGCTTGTTTTTTCATTATCCATTTTGGTACAGATAAGTCTATACACTTGTAAAGCTGTTTATAAAGGTCATTTGTATATACCTCCATATTTCCATGTTTGTGTACATCTCCGCATAGGAGTCTTTACTGTCAGTGGTGGCAGGAGGTTTGAAACTATTTATTCCATCACTTAGAAAGCTATAGTTTGCTTTGGAGAAACTTTTCAACCTTTTGGATCCTGGGGGGGGGTATGATTGTTTCATTGAATGTGTCTGATTTATGGTCAGACCTTACCAGGGAGGTTTTCACACATGGGGAGGTGCAGCAATCTGCCATGTTGGTGAGTAGTAGTTCAAGGACACTCAAGCCCCTTCCCAATCAATGGAAGGATAGTTAACTTTACCTATTCCAAGGGTGTTTGGCTGTATTATGAGTGACTCAAGTAGGTCCAGGAAGGCACCGTGTGGTTTCATGGTTCATGTTGGTGGACCTGTAGCTAAAAAGGATGTGGAGAGGCAGTCTTTCCTACAGTTAGTTGGACTTGGAGTAACTGTAGGAAGTTCTAGTGATTAACCAGTCTTGAGGTGTATTTGTCTTTTAGGAAGATGGATACACCTCCTCCTTTGGTTCTTTCATGTTCATTTTGTGACCTGAATGTGTAGAAGGCATTATAGCCTTTCATGGCCGGAGTACTTTCTGTGGCCCTAAACCATGTCTCTGTGACAGCACATACATCAACATCTTATCTTTTGAGGATATTTTTATGTCAGGAATTTTGTTTTTATGGCATTGCCTAAAAAAGGCACTATGGAGGAGACAAGTACCTTGGCCAGTAACCGAAAGGCAAGAGGTGACAGATGAAGACCATCCCTGGCAAAGCAGCATGGTCTGTTGACCATATCATCCCAGGCTGACAAATACTGGATCCCCCTGGATTGACGCCAATGGCTAAGCCAATTGTTGAAGTCAATAATTCTTTTGTTTGTATTGAGGCATCATCCTGGGTGAAGGTAGAATGCTGCTTAGGGCTACATACATACCTGTCTGAGACACATAATCTGAGAGCTCAGTCATATTTTTCTTCATATAATCCAGTGAGATATGTCTCGAGTCATTTACTCCAACATGGAGTATGACAGAGGTGTACCTCTGCTTGTTGCTGAGACACTTGAGTGTGTGTGTGATTTTGCAGATCCTGGTACCTGACAGGCAGCTGACTATGACTTTCTCCTTGTACAACCTGTGAGGAGGACATCTATGTGTCTCATTATGGATTTGCCTATGACCAAGACATTGGTTTTGAATTGTTTTGTCTTAAAGTTTTAATGGGTGAGACACTGATACTTTAGTTTTTATGTGCAGTGGGTTCCATGGGCACTGTAATGTGTGCAGAAGGTCTGCATTTGTGAGGTCTCTGCTCTTTTGGTAAGCGTCTAATGAATATCTCTCCGTATATGGGTTTATGTGTTGTGCACTTGGTTTGTTGAGCAGGTAAGTGTGTGCTGACAACCTGTTTGATATCTGTTTTTTATTACCTAAGAGAGACAGCATTTATTCTAGATTTATTGTATACTTGCATCTCAAACATATTGTATTTGCAAGTTTTGGGACTACATGGTTATCATTAGCTATGTAAACACACAAGTACCCTTCTTCAGCATATTTAGATGGTCATTGTTAGTAGAGCTATGCTGTGAGCAGCAACAATTGGACCTGTCTGTGAGGGACATAGGAGCCACCCCACAGGTGACTTTACAATCACCCAACCAGTACTGAAGGTTGCACTTGAACAGGGTCATTGAGGAGCATGGAGTCTTTCCATGTATGTGATGTTTGGAGGACCTGCATTCTCCCATTCACAAACATCTATTTTTTTTCTCCAATTGCTGCAGTTTTCTGGTGAGGTACAGACAGAAAGAAGCCTTGTACTCAGTTAATGGTCTGATAAGGGTGGAGTACAACACAGCTATGATCTCCCTGGTCTTGGATATGATGTCCATCTGTATGAGGTGCACAATGTAAAATATGTGTCTCATCACTGTGAACACATAGTGATGAAAGTGATGAAAGTGTAGATTGCTATGAACATGTATTTCACAAGTCTCACAACACTGTGTTTGATCTGAGGTGGGTGCTATGTATATCATAATTAGCAGGGGTACTTCATTGCCAAAGGTGACAATGAGGCATTGTTTGCTGTAAGGTTCAGTCTGTGAGTTTGGCACAAATCATTTGTCTCTGTCAGCCCCTTCTGTAATATGTTACCACCACTGGGGTAATCTATATGACTGCATCTAATTAACACTAATCTGCAAATGTGGTACACCACAGGCCATCTACCATTGCCTGTGCTTCAAGGAAGTAGTTTCCACACAGTTGAGGGCCCAGCACATTTCCTTGGGGTATTCCATTGGTAAGTGACCAGTGGAGTGGAGGGGGTATAGTCACCAACTTTGAGACCGTGTATTCTGTTGGTGAGCCAGTTGGCTATCGAGCTAGTACTGTATGGTTTAATTCCCAGATGGGACATTTTCACTATGAGACATGAATGGGGATATTGTGAAGGGCCTTGGATAACTAAATATAGGCAGTATGTCCTGTTATTTATCATCCAGATCTTTGGAGTCAGTATCAAAGAAGTCCACGAGGTTCAATAGGCAAGCTCTATCCATGACAAACATATCATGGGTTGACTCAAGTGTGTTGAAGGTCACCAATGTCCCTGTGGATAAGGTCCATGCTGATCCCTTCCCTAGTGGGTAAAATAGTTGTAGTTCTGCATGTTACCAGATTGATGTGCATTGAATATAACACATTTGATATTGCTGTCTGTAGTGTAGGTGATGTATGGAGAAAGTAGTGAGACACCAGGGTTGCAGTGCTGGGGGTGGTAAACACATGGTTGTATTGTAAATATGTGACATAGTGTAAGATAGGGTCTTCATTTTTTAATGTTTCCACATGTAATGTCATGTCATACACAAAAAATGGGCAATAAACAGCAGTAATCCTTAATAATATGCAGTTTTCCATAATGTGGCAAGCAGCAGGTTTGCACAATGGTTAGCAAAGAGTATACACATGTGAGATAAACATGTTTGCATGCAGCTAAGCAGTGCACAAACGCGAGCCACATTCCTAAAGTCTGACAGTAAGTATTGCATTTATGAAACATACCTGCTACTTAAATGACTTTGTAGCAGCTTGTGTTAATGCAGTCATACATTTCTTTTTGAGGCCAGATGGTACTGGGTTCAAATCCTTGTCTCTCTGACTCTCTCTCTTTTTTTTCAGCCAGTGTTTGCAGGAAACAGAGAAAATGAATATCAGATTTGGCTGTCTTTATCTGGTTTGCATGAAGCGTAGCAGTGTGCAACCTGAACAACTGGACACTCCAGGAAGCAGACAGGACCCTGACAGCAGTGAATTGCAATATAGATATGTGTTTTCACAACCCTCTTGAAGCAACAGGTGTAAGTGTAGGACTACCACAGACATGGTCCTAGGTTTGAACACAGCATATTCCATACACTTTTACTTTTGCCCCAATTCCCATTATGTATTATCACATTATTTTCAAATGTATGACTGTGGGAATGCTGTGTACTATATTCCTATAAGTATATGTCTATTATCTGGATTGGCATAGCCTTCACATTTGCCTAACACACATACACAATTGCCTGTGTAATTTTTCACTGTATGCCACTGTTGCGCACTGCTTACCATCACACAAACGCAGGGTTCGAGGGTATGTACTGCCGAGCACTGTATTTGCATGATGGTAAGTGGTGCACAACATTTTCAAACCGTGTGTGGACTCCCAGTAAACATGATAACTGGAATTGGTGGGAAACCATCCTTCTCCATTGTTATTGATACATGGTAGACATGGCAGGCATTCATGGAGAGGTTGTGAAATTTAGGGCTCAGTGATGGGGTGTCCAGGAGTCCAAGATTTTTGTTGGACTCCTAGTGAAACACCACAGTGCCATGCTACTGCAGGGGGACTATTCTGGATCCCAGTATACGTCAGAGGCTTGGGATAGCTTGGCCTGGGCTGTAAGCAGTGCCACCAGTATCCTTCGCACTAGTGAACAATGTAGGCATCACTACAATGACCTCCGGAGGAGGAAGAGGGATACCCTCGACCATTGGATTAGGAAATTTAGGACTGCAGACATCCCGCAACTGTGTAAGAATCAACTACAGAGAGTACATCTAAGACTTAAAAGCTGAATGTAGGCAAGACTGGTATTCATAATTGTATTCTGTCCTGTTTTGTTTTTTTCACGCCTGCCATAGAAAGGGAGGTCAAAGTTAGGACCCATTGTACTAGATTGGCAAGGATGAAGGAGCCATGTGGTAAGTATGCAGTAGAAGAGTTGTGTTATTGTAGCATTAAAAGTTAAAGATAGTTTTTTGGTATTTTATACAGTTGTATCAAATTGAGCATGCATATCTCAACTGTAAAAGCAAGTATGCATACATTAGTCTGTAGCACAAATTAAGAGTACCATATTAGACTTTAGTCAGAGGTTGTGGGTACAAATACCATACTTCCCAAATATACAGTACTGTTAATTCTTAAATTATGTGTAACTTAAAGGTTTAAAGTAAAAGCTCTATACTAGTGGCACACATGCCCTGCTATAAAATGTAATCTATATAACTGGAACACACACGTGTCTAAGATATGCATATGTAAATGAGTACTTGCTGGGGTCTGCAGTATAGTGTGCATCTGTTAGGAGCTGGTAGTCTTAAAAATGAAAGGTATCTGTTAGGATGTGGTATTCCTAAGAGTAAAGTTTAATATGGAGTCAAGGAACTGTACTAATGCATTGTGTGTCACATATGAAGTTATTAATCTTATCTCTTTTTTCTCTCACCCCAACCCTTATCTCTCTTTTTTATTTTATTTTATTTTATTTTTAACTTTTTGTTTTATTTTATTACATGTTGTCAAAATGTGTCCATGTCATCCATGTGTACCACATGACAAAATACTCCATGGCACAGTGGGGTAAGCCTGCACCACTGGATTCACCTGCCCCCACTCTACCAGCTACCACACCATTGCCCAGCACATCTGGGAGACAACCTGGCAGCGCCACCTCTGCTGCCCCTACACTACTTGCCCCCTCAGGTAGTCCTTCCCAAGAGGATAGTCCATTGGTTCCCTTTGGGTGCAGTCGCAGAGGTGGTGAGTTTATCACCCACACCAAGTTGCCAGGGATGGTGCATAGGGTTGTGTGCTGCACTGTTGGTGCACCCCTACGCTGGCTAGAGAGGCTCCTCTCCCTCATTTTACATAGTACCAGCAGAAGGAGAAGGAGATGTCAAGTGCTGCATCTAGTGGTGGAGTAAGGTGACAATGATGACAGTCCTGTGGGTGAGGACTCGATTCTCACTGTAACCCAGTTTCACAACCATAAGTCCTGAATGTCCCCACACTCACCCCATCCATGCTGTCCACTGATCTCTTGTGTCCATCACCATCCCTGTCTCTTGTCTTGTTTGTCTTGTCTGTCTGCAATTGCTTCCTCACCTACCCAACTTATCAGACCCAGACATACCTACATCCCTTCCCCAACATTCTTTTCTCTCTCTCTCTTTCAAAATAAAGTGGGGACCCATCCAACAAAAAACTAATTATCCCACACATAGTTCTCCATTTTGCACACATGCCTTCTTGATACACTTGATTCAGTCCAATTGGCTATGCCACATGACTGCATTGTGGTCACCCCTCTCTCTGGAGATGACAGTCCAAATTCAGCTAATATTCTGCATATAGTATCATTTTTTACTGTTGAAGAAATGGACAGCTATGGTTCTGTCTTACCTCCCTCCTGCACATTCTTGTATTGCTTTCCATTTGTTCTTCCCTCCTGCTTGCTCCCCATTCCACTACTGTCCTGTCTTCCTTGTTTCTTTTCTTTAATGCATTATTGTGTGATGGTATGCATCTCACAGCAACAGTAATAAGAAAGTAGTTAAAAGTATTAGATACAGTTCTATTCAAACCAGTACCATCTGGTCCCAAAAAGGAATTGCATTAACTGCATTAATGTGCTGCCACAGAGTCAGTTAAGTAATAGTTGTATTCCAGAGACTAAGTACTAACTGTAAGATTTTAGCAATGCAGCTCACATTTGTGCACTGCTTACTTAAGTACAAATATGTGTGTCTCGTATGAGTATGCACTATACTAACCATCGCCCAAACCTGCTGCTCGCTGAGCTATGGAAATGTATATATGATGCTGTATTATTGCTGTTTACTGTCCATTTCCTTTGTATGACAGGAAATCACATGTAGAAACATTACAAACTGAGGGCTCTATCTAATTATATGTCACATATTTAAAATACATCTATGTGTTGGCACCCCAAGCACTACAACCCTGGGGTCTCAATACATTTTCCACACATATATCAACCATATTACAAATGTAATATAAAATATTGTCTGGTATGCAATGCACATCAATATGGTAACATGTGGAACTACAACTATTTACTCATACACCTAAAAGCCTCATCTGCAAGGCTAGTGCAGGAATCAGCATGGACCATGTCCACAGGGACATAGGTGACCTTCAACACACTTGACCCTACCTGTTTTGAATTTGCCAACGGTAGATCTTGCTTATTGACCCTTTTGGAAATCTTGGATACTGACCCCCCCAAAGACCTGGATGAAGGATAGCAGAATATACTGCCTATGTTGAGCTATCCAAGGCCTTTGACATTATCCACCATTCATGTCTCATACTGAAGATCTCCCATCTGGGAATTAGGCCATACAGTACTATATGGATAGCCAACTGGCTGAACAACGGAACAAGCACACTCAAAGTTGGGGACTGAACTTCCAACACTAGCCCACTCACCAGTGGAATACCACAAGGATCTGTGCTGGGCCCTCAGTTGTTTGAGAAATACCTCCCTGTATCACAGGCAACAGTAGATGGTCTGTGGTTTACCAAGATTATAGATGACTGATAACTGGACACAGTAATAGAGTCCCTTAATAATGGTAACATATCACAGTAGGGGCTGACACAGACTGATGATTGGTGACAAACTCACAGACTGAACTTTAAGCATCCAATGACTCTTTGTCAACTTTGCCAATGAAGTACCCCTACCAATTGTGATATACATAGCAACCCCCATGCTCAAACACAGTGTTGTGAGACTTGGGAACACATGTTCAAAGCAGTCAACACTTTCATCATTATGTGCCCATTGTGGTGACACACACAATCTGCATTGTGCACATCACACATATGGACATCACATCCAAGACCAGGGAGGTCATACCTCTGCTGTACTCCACCCCTATTCCACCAATAATAGAGTACAATGTTCACATCTCTCTGTACCTCACCAGACACCTGCAGCAACTGGAGAGAGCACAGGGTTGTGCCTGGGAGGCTCCCAGACCTTCAGACATGACATACATAGAGAGACTGATATACCTGTCACTGTACTAAGTATCATGCAGGCTGCAAAGAGGTGACCTATGGCTGCCTTGCAGAGCAGTCTCAGACCCTGCCCTTCTGAAATGATGGATATCTGCAATTCAAATAGGACAACAATAATTTGCCCCAGGGTTCTCAACCTAGCCTGTGACATAAACAGAACATGCTGGGGATACAGATGTATCCCACAATGATCACACTCCTCTGCAATAAGCTCCCACTGTGTGTGAAACAGTTCTGCTCAATGACCTGTTCAAGCACAACCTTGACAACTGGTTGGGTGATTGTAAAGTCCCCTCTGGGCTGGTAGCTATGTCCCTCATGGACAAGGCCAGTTGGTGCTGTTCACAAACACGATCTGCTAAAAATGACGATCCAACTATGCTCAATAAGGGCACTTGGGTTTTTATGCAGCTAGAGTTCTAAACACCCTGGTGCTATTAGGTTACTAACCTCATATGACAATATGAATTTATGCAACTATGCATGCCTCCCAACCTGTTTTTCCCCACATGGTTTGCTGATGTCATCTACTATACGTTCAACTGCACTCTTGTACAAATTAGACTTGTGCTGTGGTGCTCACGTTAAGTACTGTGTTCTGTAGTTCATGTACTTAGACAGGTAGGGATTCTGTTCTCACTGCAGTTAACTTGGTGTATGTGTGTGTGTGTGTGTGTGTGTGTGTGTGTGTGTGTGTGTGTGTGTGTGTGTGTGTGTGTGTGTGTGTACACAGAAGAGCAGAAGTAGGTATCCCACCATTACTACTCCAATGCCATGCAATGACAGTGTTTTAATACTTGCTCATGCCTACACATCCATTTCATACAGGCCTCCCAAACTCTTGTCTCCGACATGGCCTGTTGATGTCATCTACTATAAGTTCACCTGCACTCCTGTATAGTTTAGACTTATGCTGTGGTACTTGCCTTAAGTACTGTGTTCTGTAGCCTGTGTACTTAGGCAGGGATTCTGTTCTCACTGCAGTCAACTGAGTGTGTGTGAGCTGTTGCTTGACATTACAGAGAGCATTTTATACTAGCATGTGGGACACTATCTTCTACTCAGTGGGATTGCTGATATCATCAGCTATAAAGTGCTGCTCTGACCCACTCCAAGCCAGACTTGAGCGTAGTGCTTGCGTGAAGTACTGTGATCTGTAGTCTATGTATCTCAGACAGGTAGAGGTTCTATTCTCACTGCAGTCAATTGTGTGTGTGCGAGCTGTTGCCTGACATTGTAGGGAGCATTTTACACCAGCATATGTGGCACTATTATCTTCTTCTCAACAGACACTGCTGATTTCATCAGCTATATCACATTTTTGGATATGCAGTACTCCCACCAGAGCAAGGTCAGAGACTGGCCTGGGGGCCAGGCAGAAATTACCTCATCCTATACAATAATGTTTATACACACATGATTTTAATCTATCCAGATACATCATGTCATGGTGTGTAGGCCCTGTATTATCTTGTTAAAAAGCCCTGTAGTCTCTCCAGCTGCTACATGTGTCTGGTGAGGTACATTTAAGAAAGAGCATTATACTCTATTAGTGTTGTAATGAGGTTTGACTACAGTGCTGTCATACAATCCTAAGATCTTAAAACGATGGCATGACTTATGATGTGCACAACATAGACTTTCAATAGCAGTGTGGACACTTGGTGGTCAAAGTTCAAATTGTTATGTAAATGTGTTCCCATTGCTTGCATCACTGGGTTTCTGCATAACAGCACTGTTGTCAATGTTGTGATTAACAAGGAACTCCACTTTTCACATGGACAACATTACAAACACACATTTCTGCATTTAATTGTATATTGTGTGCCCTTTTCACCCTTCAGTTGTGTGTATTAGCTCCTCCTGTACTATGCTATCACCATTGGTGGACACAATGATTGCACATAATGTGTAAGAATCAGCAAACTTGGTAAGCCAAAGACTATATACTTTAGCCTGAATTGTCGAGAAATACAATTCAAACAGTGAAGAGCCAAGCACAGATATCTGGGGTTTGCCAGTGGTGACAGCTCAAATGGCACAGGCTGATTCACCAGCTTTCATATGATGTGTTCTGTCAGTGAACCAGCTGTTTATCCATCAATTGACTTAAGGTTTAATCCACAGCATAGGGGTTTTCGCACTGATACCTGCATGTGTGATTATGTCAAAACCCTAGGCCAGATCACAATAAGCAGCCTTCATCCAGGCCTATCACACCGAATCAATGTGCTATGACATCACAGATCACCTATGGTGTGACCCAGCACATACACCTTTCTGATATGGTTGAATATATAGTTTAACATACTCTCCACACTGCCAATGTTGCCATACAATGGTGTACATCAACATGCATCCACCTGAGCTAGGGGAACAGCATCTGATGCATGTATGCATAGAGACATCCTGACTCTCCTCGACTGTGAGGTAGACCAACATGTCATAATTTACCTCTTCTACATGTACACACACTAGTAATATTCCAGGTGTGTGCAACAGACCTGTGTGAGTTGTTACTGCTACATCAGGTCCGTTACATCTGATAAATGTCCTCAAAGAAGTCATTGAGGGCATGCATGATGACAACAGTATAATTTCATGGAACTTTAATAGGTCAAGGCATTTGACACAAAGCCACACTGAGGTATTCAATCCATACTGTCATATGTGGCTATGAACAGTTATATCACCAAATGGGTAGACCAGTGTATGACATGTGGCATCTCACTATGTTGAAATGCATGATGTGACATATATCTCAGGCCCCATGATCAGGTTGGTACATTGGGGTGTCTGCTAGGCCCTTTCCTGCCCATTATTTAAGTGATGGACATTATAGATGACATACACATGCTGTGCCCAAACAGCTGCCTGAAGGACTACAAGTTGTGGGCAATCCTTGACTCCAGCTGTGACACTAGTATAATACAGACAGTATCAACACTTACCAGAGACTGCTGCCACAGGCATGACAACACCTACATTGATGAAACACATGGAGGGATTTGTTGAATCAGGAAACAGACACACCACCCATGTATAATGTGGACATCACGCCCTATAATCAGACCAATAGGCATGTGACCTGTGTCCTGGTGTACAGGGTAAGTGGTACATCCACCAGCATGTGGTCACAGTGCTGACTACTCCCTTGAATATAAAACAAGTACTGGGTATGTTAAGGACATGTACATCAGAGGCCATAATAACTTCATGGTTCCCAGCCTCCATCACACCAGCATCTATGTACAATGCACCCTTCTTCATGTACCTCCCTACACATCTTCCAGTGATGTGTAACTGAAGTATACTACCTTTGTCACAGTGCACTGTCACACAGCTTATTAACCATACTTAGTTATTCTTTCTGTGGAATATACATGACTGCCTGATGGTGCGGAACAGCAATCAAGTTGTTACACCAGATGCATGTGTGCTCCCTGTTCTGCTTATGCACACGCTGCATAGATAGGTGTTTGACAATGCTAATGTCATGTATATAATTCATGACACTGTGGACTGTGCCATAGATATATGCCATGCACACAAGGCAACTAGCCTGTATTGCCCATACACTAACATACAGGTATAGTAGTGTCCCTCCTAACACCTCCTGCAGATATTACAGTACCAGAACAGTGTGCATGGTGTGGATGTATCATAATAGTTGTCAACTGAGTGTGTATGTGTGTGGGTGTGTGTAGGTGTGCAGGCTCATCTGTTATCACTCCACATCACATATGTTACATCAGAGGCATGGGATTAGTGGTGGTATTATTCTGTTATTGTCCAACATTGTGGTTGGTTCTTGCAATATTTGCCACAATCCTTTACCTGCGGCCACCTTGCTGGAGGCCTCTGCTGACAGTACACTCATATTCAGGTATATCAGTTTGCACAGCTTTCCAGTATGCACCCTACCCAATTGTATGTCAGATCCCTGATAGATATCCTCTGCATTATTTATGTAAGGGGAAGCTTTTCTCACACACACATCCTCCCCATTGTTATGTTACACTGTGTGACAATCACAGACAACACATTTTCACTGTACAGTCCATACTGTACCATATAGATATGTGCTTGGTGTTGCTGCTAAAGCCATCTACCACTGACATACCTTCCTCTGCTGTATGTGAGGGGGTTTCACCTGTACTCTTTCCCTGTGTTCATTCCTACAATTCATTTGTGTGTCTCTATTCAATACACCCACTTCCCCTGTCCCATGTCTTGTTACAGATCATCAACACAGCTTCAATACAGAATACTAGGAATGGGATATCACAATACTCTGCACTGTAGGTACACTGTCTTGTACTGTGTTTGGACCATATACTTCACATTCATACCTCTCAACTGTCCAGATATTCACAGGATGTCTAGATGTTTTTCTTATCAAATATGTGCCGTTCTGCCACATCACTGGGATGATCTCTGGACAAATGTGTCTCAATATTACATACATTTGAGTGCATACCTCTCAACTGTCCTGATCTGTGCAGAGTGTCCAGTTTTTGTCTCATATTTGTGATCTTTTCCTCATAACATTTTTTTCCTGTCAAATCATTGGCATGTCATTGCAGAGTGCATTCAGAAACTGATGACTGACATTTGAGTTTCAGACTTCATGCTCTTCAGAAAGTTCATGCTAATGTACAACCTATATATTCTATCTACTTCCTAAGTTTGGAAGTACAATATTAAAAATCTGTCCCTATTTCTGACCCTTTGTCCCCCCATTTTTATGGCTTTGTCCACATTTCTCGCTTTAAAAGAGAGTGTTACATCCTAACACATTTCAATGTGACATCTATGTCAAATATGTCCCTATTACTGGTTATTTGTCCTCTCATTAAGTTGGCCTCTGTGCAGATGTGTTGCACTAACAGAATGACAGCTATCTGTAAATCCCTGGTGATCATTGTGGCATTACATGCAAATCAGTGCACTGTAGGTGCTCTGGCATACACAGAATTGCTATCTGTGTTCTCTTAAAATGTTTCACAGCCAGCAACACTGTTGTGAGCCACAAAACCTAGCTTAGACATAATGTGCATCATTAATATGCATTGCATGCTGCCGCATGCCATTCACTTTCACACTAACATGTAAACTCCATGTAGGCTCTGCATAAAGCCTACACAAAGCTTACTGAATCCCAGGGCATATTTCATATTTCTGTTGTCTTTAATCTTTTATAGAAGTCTTACTTATCAGTGTAGATTTATACCCCTATTATAAAAACATTGTCCCATCTTTTTTTTAAATTTCTCATCAAATTAGCTGTTATCCATATTTTTTCTACATAAGTGCAGAATGCATGATGTTACCATGCAAATACATGCTGAGTTTGAGCTATAAAAATACATGTAACACATTGTGTTATTGCTAAGCTCTTCATACAGCTTTCTATCAAGGAAGTAATCACTAACTTTTTTCTATTCCACAAACATTTTCAGAAAAAGAGGTGCTCTCATGCACGTCTTAAACTGGGGTGCCATATTTGTGACAGACAAACTAGTGAGCAACACTTTAATGTGTGACCACTAATGTGTGATTCTGAGGTTTTGTTGTGAAAGATCCAGATTGCAGTATCTCACATATTTATTTTTTTCCTGTGAAGGTGGCTATATGTCAGGGATTGGGGGCACATCACCCCATGTGGGAAAATAGTGATTTTGTGCTTCACAGGAGTTTGCAGTCCAGAGAGTCTGACCTTTTGTGATCAATATTATATGAGCTGATTGCAAAAAAACATCGGTGCTTAATTTGGGGGCATGAAAGTGTTGCAATTTTTTCCTACCACCATTCTATAAAACAAAATGTTTGTAGCAAAGCAGAATTGAAGATACATATCACTTTTAAAACAAGCTTGAAAAATATGTGCATGTTCCCAAATGCAGTCATGCCAGTTCAACTGGAGGCCATAACCTACATTATTGTTGTTACTCAATCTTGTGATAAGTATTTTCTCCAATAAGAAATAACATTATTTGCCAATACTAGTTCTACAATCAATATCCTTATTACTGTATGATCTATTCTGTTCTAGCGGACATCTAACTGGTTCTGCACCATCATCATGTGGTATTGATATGTAAAATGATAAGATATTTATAGTAACAAAGAAACCTTTACTTAGAGGTAGTTTATATACTGACATCAGACTTTAAGATTCACGATGTCCAAATAAAATAGGATAATATCTCAGACAGGTTCGGGGTGTTGCAATGAAGGGCTAGTTGTGCCCCATTGTTTGCAAATCTGGTAATGTATTCCTGGGTAAAGAAATATATCTTGGGGAGTTCCTTTCAAGAACATTGGTATTGCTATTTAAGATTCCTTCATGACGTTTTTATTTTATGGAAAGTTCCAGGTTGGGAAGAACAGTTTTTTATCACCTCAATAGTATATGTGATTATTTTCAATTCACGTCTACCCATTCAGAAGAGAGAGTAGATTATTAGATGTAACATTGACTAAAGAGACTGAATGCTGAGATTTTTTGCTCTGACAGATAGTTGATGGTTTTGGACCTTGATCGTTTGTTCCTCTGGTGAATTAAATATTAAACTGTTTTGCCCATGTACCTCGAGTTTGGCATCCACTACACGAGGTCTGTCCTGTTTTCTTGGTTGTTTTTACCTCGTCAAGCACACTGTTGGTTTTTACTTAGTTTTGTTTATCAATGTGCAATGTATTGTCAAACCATTCAGTTGGATTTTTCAGTCACTCGTAAGTCACTCATAAGATTGAGGTGGCGTTACCTTTATTAAATATGGAATTGAGTGCAAATGGACTGTCCCTTGAGGGTAATAGCATTCCGGCTTCTCCGAATTCTGTAGGTTCTACACAGAATAATTTATTCCAACTAATTTCCTCATTGAACAAATGGGTTTCGGAGCTACAACAGTCTGTGGAAAGACTACAACTTCCAGTGACACTGGCTGGTTTCCAGGCAGGGTTAAATGTGACTGGACCAGGAAGGTTGGGCAGTTCTGCTACTTCCGGGATGGCGGTAGCAACAACGGACACTTGCAGTCAAAATTCCATTCCTTGTGGCCAGGTTTTTAACAAACAACCAGAATGAGGATATTCTAAGAGGTTTCAGGACTGGCTCAGGATGGATTTCAACTTCGATACGGATAATCAGAAGTTTGACAACAGACACATTACCAAGAGATTAAACAAACTGGAATCTAAGTTAATGAAGGTATGTGACCTTCAATGTGATAATGCTTACTTAAAGGAAAGCATTAAACAAAAAAGAGTTCTGAGGGGTTTGAGAACATATAAATTCCCCAACAGTTTAAAGAAAGGACAGTCTGAGTGCACTGAACTCTTAGAAATGTTCAACAGACATGGTATTATGTTGATAGAGTTTATGTTAAGAATTAACAACAAGGAAATTAATGAATTACTGTGTGAAGTTCATAAATTAAATGGGAATGTGACTTGTGATGCTCAATTTACTATACTTTATGTAAAATATGACAGTATTTTTGAAAGTTGAACAGCAGGCTAAGTTAAATTTTAAGTGAAAGCAAAGGAAACTGTATAGGGACGAGGTTGAATATAGAGACAAAGTGGCATACCCCTTCCCAAAGTTTTATGAAATGGTGAATGGAGTTAACAATAATCAGGGGAGGGATGGAGATAATAACAGTCAAGATCAAAAAATGCTTTGATAGATATTTGATGTTTTTGGACTTTGATTGTTTGTTCCGCTGGTGAATTACATATTAAACTGTTTTGTCCACGTACCTCAAGTTTGGCAATCATTACACAAGGTTTGCCTTGTTTTCTTGGTTGTTTTAACCTTGTCAAGCACACTGTTACTGATGCTACATAATGTCCAAATAAAATAGGAAAATATCTTAGCTGTAAAACAATTTAAAATGTCACTGGTAATACAACCTGAGAAATGTCAATAAATAGATATTTATATTAGAAGTCATCTTTTGTACATCTGTGTTAGTATTTTATATATCTCTACTATTTAACATTGACAGTGTGGAATTAAAATAAAATTCTGTATCTAAAATTACATTGATTCTACCCTTATCTGCTTTTGTTATCCTTCTATTAGGATTTGTTTTCATAGGTTCATAGGTGTGTACTAGGCTAATGGCCCTGGAGCCTTTACAAGCCTATCCCATAAAAGTGCTCTGACATTGTGCTGCCCGACGTTAGTTCCCAGTACTTCTATCAAGTAGAGCCACTGGAGTGATCCCCGGGGTGAACTTTCTATTTCCCATTCACTCATCAAGATTTCTTTTGAAGAGGGTCAGTGAGGTGCTCTGCTTGACATGTATGGGAAGTCTGTTCCAGAGCATGGGCAGTCTATGGGTTATGAACCTGTCCCTCCAGCAAGTTCTGTTGATTGTGGTAATGAAGTTGAGGTCTCTGGAGCATGTGGTGCGGAGGGACTGGAATTTCTTTAGATGTAGCATTTCTAACAAAGCTGGGTCAGACATTGCTTTGTAAGTCAAGCAGAGATCGCCTCTTAGTAGATGATATGAGACAGAGAAGAGCTGGAGTTTTTTGAGTCTGTCCATGTAGGACATATTTTTAAGACTTAGGATCCTCTTCGTGAGGTACTTTTGTGACCTTTCCAGCTGTTGCATATGTCTAGTGAAGTACATGCCAAATGGGGCATTATACTCGATGATTGGCCTAATGAGAGAAGAATAGAGAGAGATGATGACCTATTTCTTCCTGGATGCAAAACCCTTGGTAATGAGATGTGCCACATAGAAGGACTTTCTGACCACAGTGGCAATGTGGTGGTCGAAGGAAAGGTTGCTGTCAACATGTGTCCCCAGATCTCTTATAAAGCCTTCAGTGTTCAGTGGGCTCCAATTAATGTGGTAATTAGTGGGTACTTCAATGTGGTAATTAGTGAGAACTTTGTAAATCATATAACACTTTATTTTTCTAACCATATTGTAAAATTTCACAGAGCGTTCTGTAGTAAATAACTTCCTAATACCTGTGTCGCATGTAGCTTCAAATGCTGGAAGAACTAATTTGCTCAAAGGTATAAAGGTACTAGATTTTCTGAGCACCATTTTCATTAGCAATGTTAGAAGCTGTGTTCTCATTTACAAATGTTTCATTTAATGTCTCTAACATATAATCTTAAAGAATGCACAGTATCTCTTAACTTTGCTCATTTAGCTAGTATAAATGAAAGACACTCTTCTAAGAGAGAAAGTTTAGCTATACTTCAGTATGTTTATAGAGGTTAACTCATTCACACCTATACCACCTGCTTTAAAAAGTTCAATTTATCATCTGTAGCGTCGTATGGCTTCATGCTATTTTTGAGACTGACTTCCTCAACTAATTGACTTACTAATTAACAGAGGCAGTTTATAAAATGGCAAGGGTTTTTTAATTAAACAGTAAAATTGATGTTAAGATCATAATCTAGGATGCACTGTATTGATAATATTAATCAATATTTTCAATTTATATTCATATTTAATTTATTTACTTTGATATCTTCATAACTAGGAAATACTGATGTTAATAATCCCATCTGCTAAATGCCAACGATACACTGTCTGCATAGCTGTACTGATAAGGAAAGGCTATTTAGTAATGTGAAGGGATGGGACCAGGGCAAGGGCAGGATTAGGGTTAGCATGTATGAGTAAGGGTAGAGTGAGGGGGCTCCACATTCACCAAAAACGTAAAGCTCTTTACAGGGTAAGTAACCTTCTTACTCCAGGAGGAAGCCTAACTAATGCTGCAGTAATATTCAATCTATGCCAAAATGCATCACACAGACTTGAAAAACATTAAAACCAAACTGGCTGTTTTTTCACAAAAAAAATGAAAATATACATGACCACTGACATGCAAGATATAACAGGATGCATGACTCTTGAAATAACCTATTCCCAGCCTGTTTTTACCGACACATTTTAATCAGCAAACAATCCCACCACAATATCGCATATTGACTATGATGGCACTAAAGTGAAAGGCAGATAAGACCACACTCTACCAATCAAATTAAGGCAACTAAAACAATGGTAATGGTTTAAAACAGAGCCCTGAAGCACTTCCTCTCAGCCTTCTAGATTAGTATTCCACATAACATCCATAAATTAAACAGCACTATTATATGTAAAGTTTCCATTGAGTCATGCCACCCTAACCCATAACTTACATAGCTGTGCTTTTACCCATGCTAACAAATACTTCATTTCAATGAATACAGGTGTCATTAAAACTACAGAGATTTAGAACATTTTTGGTTAGTTATGACTCTTACACTGACTCATTACTAATGATATGTATCCTTTTCTTCCCCATTTATTTTCCAGTCACTCACAGCCCTTCATATCACCTACCTTCCCCATTAATAACTTCTTTAATCTGCACATCTCATTATTCTGTCATTAACTAAACTGTTTATCAAATATCATCACACACACACACACACACACACACACACACACACACACACACACACACACACACACCCTATGTAATGTAAAGTTTATAATTATTCAACTATTAGTGTATCACTTTGCCTCTGGATAGTCTCTGATTAAAGCAGACTTGTAAGTATGAGCAACTTGCAGATTATTAAATTACAATATTAGACTTATAGATTTATTTTATTTAAAATGGTTTAGGTGGGGTAGAGTACTGATCCTCCTGGATCATTTTCAGGCTAAGCCAAGGGGAACTGCAACAAAATAAGAAGTAAACTTTAAACAGTACAATAAGGCAGCACTGAATGCATTCATATGAAAAACTCAAACATGAATTCCATCATTAAAGAAGCTAAGATAAGTTTTCTGTATGAAGTCACAATGTTATATAGTAACATGATTCTATGAAGAATAATATATATGTATATATATATATATATATATATATATATATATATATATATATATATGTGTGTGTGTGTGTGTGTGTGTGTGTGTGTGTGTGTATATATATATATATATATATATATATATATATATATATATATATATATATATATATGTGTCTACTTTGCTTTACTGAAATTACACTTACCGAAATCTTTATTTGCTAAGATGACTTTACCAAACACTTTAAAAATCAAAACCATGAATCACTGCAATTTTTCACAGGGGAACGAACCACTTGGCCACCAGGGAAAAATAATAAAATGAATACAAATTAAACCCAACCAAATGGGGGGCCTCACCATCACACCTGCATGTGGAGGGCTGTGCCCCCCACACACCCCTAACTACTATTAAACCCAAATAAAACCAACTCAAAAGGTCCCCTCACCACCTCTCACCATAACATCTTATAATGGCACCATAAGTTCCCCAGAACCTAGCACTAAACTACTGGGAGTGATCATCGACAATAACCTTATGTTTGATGCTCACATAGACAAAACTATTAAAACAGTTAATAAAAAACTGGGGTCCTTATACAGGATTAAACAATTCCTAACCCCATCTGCTAGAACTGTTATCGCCTGCACTCATCTACTCTCAACCCTTCTCTATGCCTCACCCATCTTCGTAAACCTAAGCAAATCTAACCTCAGTAAACTTACTAGGTGCTACAAAAACACTGCCAGATTTGCCACAGGATCAGCTTATAGAACCCATCACTGTCTTAACCTTCAATCACTAGACTGGCTAGAATTACCCAACCAACTGCAATATAACCAACTAGTAGTTGTTCACAAAATTCTCTACCAACCAGACAGCACACCCATACTGAATAATATTATCACTCCTTACAGTAACCTAAAGGCCCTTCGCTCTACCAACAAAATGCTAGTACAAACTGCTAAAACCAACAACTCAACCGGTGATTCACTATTCTCCAACTCTGCCAGAAAAAACTGGAACCTACTTCCTACAGAACTCACCACAGACCCCTCCTTATCCCAATTCAAAAAATCCCTTAGAAATTACCTAAAAATGCATTGGCTCTGTCCCTGTTCAAACCCTGACTAACCTCCTTCCAAACACAATCTACATATGTGAACCTCATTACAAGATTAAAACTCTGATCCTCCAATAGTCTAAAAATCTTGTGCTTCTCCCACATAATGTAAAAATATTTTAAACTTAAGCCTATAGTCATATGTGGTAACCATCGTACTATACGTATGTTCCTTTTTAAGATGAAATCCTTAACTACTTCTTTCTCAGCCTCCAACTTCCAACCTTCCTGTGTGTACGTGAGAAAAAAACATGTACCACTGTGCATATATCATTAAATCAACCACAATTTTTGTTATAAAACAATGTAATAATTTATATGAATAACATATACCTGTGTGTGTAAATATCACTAAACAAGTTTGAATTATGTGATAAATTCTCTGTAACATTTTTCACTGTATTTACACCTGTTTGTACATTTGGAGCTTTTCTCCCTGGGCCTCCACTGAAAATGGACCTGTATCCAGTCAGACTTTCCCGATTAACAAATGTAAAATAAAATAAAATAAAATAAAAATTATACCAACTCTAAGATCATACTAAACTAGGAAAAAGGGAAAAGTTCACCCTGGTGGCCAAGTGGTTCATGTCCTGGTGAAACATTCCGGTGACTCATAGTCATCTCCACAAATACAGTTTCAGGCAAGTGTAATTTCACTAAACCAAGGTAGACACACACACACACATACACACATATATATATATATATATATATATATATATATATATATATATATATATATGGGGTATTGCTAGCATGGAAGAAAAGAGGAGAGTAGGTTGAGTCAGACAAGGAAGGAGAAAAGGAATGAGTAAAGAGGTAAGGTGAAATGAGGGCAAATGTAGTGATATCTTAAAATTTCAGCATGTTGACTTAAATGTGGTAAGTAACTGTTTGCAGTACTTTGACATGGTTACCACGCAGAAGTGAACAGCATTAGTAACAAACATTGAAATTTGATCACTAACATATAACTGATGTGACTTATATAAAAAATAGAAACTGCAGTATTTCAATTAATTTCAAGCAATCTCAGAGTAGATGTGTGTGTGTGTGTGTGTGTGTGTGTGTGTGTGTGTGTGTGTGTGTGTGTGTGTGTGTGTGTGTGTGTGTGTGTGTGTGTGTGTGTGTGTGTGTGTGTGTGTGTGCACGCGTGTGTATAGGAGGAACAAAATCCTAAAAACTAGTCTAGTCCTGCACGGAAGCAGATGGTTAGGAGGAGGATGGCAGCATGCCATGCATATTAATGAAGGCACGCTGCCCGACCTCCTAGGCATACACGGAGCGTGTACAAGTGCAGGGAGCATGTCTGAGAGCAGAGCTCAGAATAAACACGCCCCTGCAAAGTAGAACAGCAGAAAGTGGAAATAAATGAGAGAGGCCGCTCATAGGTGTCTGCATATCCCCACCAACAGTCCCCCATGTGTACAACAGCAACAGTACATATAAATAAACCGAAGAAAACTCATTATATTTTTCTTAAATCCAAGTACAGCTAACCGTAGGTGCGCGGGTGTGTCCATCGCTTAACTACAGTTAAAGCAGCTTAAAAGGCTGAAGAGGATAACAAGGAAGATATATGCAAATGAAGCAGCACATCAATAGTGTAGTGGGCAGGGCATCCACCTAACAAGCAGGCATTCCCGGTTCGAGTCCCACTGCAGCACGTACCATTCTCCATGTGAAATCTGTATACAAACAATTTTTATTCATTTATTTGCTGTATAACCTAGTAAATAACATTTAAATGTGAACTGGAGTACTGCATTAAATACACGTGAAGTGTCAGTGTCATAATGAATAAGGCACTAATAAGCAGGTTTAAGCACAAATAAGCAGTAGTAAGCATATATAAGCACTAGTAAGTGTGTTTAAGTGTGTTTGTGCAGAGGGTAAGCATTGCCTACACAGATTAAGCAAAGTAGAAGCTGAGTGTTAGAAACCATAACCGGAGGTTAGCAGTACTTAGCTCTGCGCAAACCCGCACACACCCGTGCACACTCGCATACAAATGCTTTAAAGTGACTTAATTACTCTGTACCCAATGGCCCATGTTCTGCCCAGCAACAAAATAAACAGCTTCTGTAAGTCTTGAACTCAGAACCCTGTACACTATAGTCACAGTAGTTAATCACTAAGCCATCATAGCAATGCGCATGAATGAGGTATCAGGAAACTAATCTTCACCACAGGAAAATCAAACCAAACATGTGAACTGAATCTATGTACAGTATGATGTTGTATAACCTGCTACATACCATAAATATGTGAACTGGAGTATTGCAGTAAGCATAGATGTGAGGTGTTATTGTAATAAAGTGTAGAAGTCTCCAGGACCCCATACAGTATATGTACACATGAATCATGGATACCAGACACATATATAACCTGTAATGAATAATAAATCATTGCCAAAAGTCAAATATAATGCTAATTAACTATTAAGCAATGCTAACTGCTGCACAGCTCAACGTAGTAAGTGTAAGCAATGTGTAGGACAGCCAAATCAATCTGCCTAGTGGTATACCTCTTTAAGCAATGCCAACCTTAGGTAAGCAGGTGTGCCCATAGCTTAGCCTATTCAAAACTGGCCAATCATGGAAAAGTGCAAGAAACTGGGCGTATTTAAACCTCACAGGTGGGAATACTACCCATAACTGGTTGCAGCTTCCTATGGCTGGAGTTGGTGAAGGCACTTGACTTAGAGTGCAGCGCTGGGGCATCCAGGAGTCAAAAATCATGGTATGGCTCCTGGTAAAACACCATGAAGAGAGACTACTGCAGGGCCAGTACCAGGGCTATCAGTATAAAACAGAGGCCTGGGACAGTGTCACCCATGACCACACCAGTGCCACAGGTATCCCCCGGACTGGTGAGCAGGTCAGGCACCACCATGCTGACCTGAAGCGGTGGAGGGGGGATCTACTGGAACAGTGGATGCAGGAATCTCGGCAGATGCCTAATGTTCCAGTACTGAGTAAGTACTCATTCTACTAAGTAGGTAATAATTGCCTAGCTTGTGTATACTATGGATAGGTATGGCTAAATATCACTGTATTTCTCTGAAAGCTGCAGATGAGCGGGCTGCGAACCAACAAGCCCATGATGCTAGGTTGCAAAGGCTGCATTGTGAGGATGGTCAGTAATTATTCTGCATGTACTGTCATAACAAATAAATATAAGAGCCTGAGAAAGTGTCGTATCAGTAGAAGTAAAGGTGTAATATTCTGTGAATAAAGGTGTAACCCCTGGAGTGCTTCTGTTTACTCTTCTTTCATATGTTGTTGAACTGTTGCATACTATAAAAGGTACTGTTGTATTAAGCAGTATTACCCACACTGTGGTATGCAGATAAAATGTGTATGAAGGTCTGTACAACAATGTTGGAAGTGCCAAGAGGTCAGTCATATTGTACAACTGAGGGAGACTTAGACAGAAAACATTAGATGCTTCACATCAATTCCCTGATAGCTCAGTGTACGGTGATGTTAACTGTACATTTTTTTGTCACACACAGCAGGGGTTTGAATCCCACAAGTACTAGTAAGTTGTATGCATAATCATACACCACAACTGTACAGATTTTGTTACAATGTTCAGATAAAAAGCTGTATGCATAATTACACCCAACAACTGCTAAAATGTTCAAATAGAAAGTTATATGGTTATTCAAACCCCTCAACTGTTCCAATCTGTCCAGCATAGGTTCAAAGATTCATAGGTAGGTACTAGGCTATCGACCCAAGGACCTATGTAAGCCTAGCCAACAAGGTTCCCTGGCTTACGCCACCCAAGAAAGTTATTTTCCTGTGCCACTATCGAGCAGAGACACTGAAGTGATCCCCAGGGTGTATTTCCGATTTCCCATCCACTCATCAAGATTTTTCTTGAAGAGTGCTAATGAAGAACTTTGCTTGACATAGATGGGTAGCCTGTTCCAGAGTATGGGAAGTCCCTGGTACAGGAATCTATCCCTCCAGCATGTCCTGTTTATCGTGGTGGCAAGGTTTAGGTCCCTAGAGCATGTAGCTCGGAGGTATTGGGATTTCTTTAGGTGTAGCATGTCCAACAGCTCTGGATTTGACATAGCTTTATATGTTAGGCAGAGATCACCTTGGAGTAGGCAATACGCTACAGAGTAAAGCTGGAGTTTTTTGAGGCGGTCAGTGTAGGGCATTTGTTTGAGGCCAGTAATCCTCTTTGTGAGGTACTTCTGTGGCCTTTCCAGCTGCTGCAGATGTCTTGTGAGGTACATTACAAAAGGGGCATTATACTCTATAATGGGTCTAATGAGTGTCGAGTAGAGGGGAACAATGACCTCTTTTTTCCTGGATGAGAACCCTTTTATGATGAGGTGTGCCACGTAGAAGGACTTCCTGATTACTGTGGCGATGTGACTATCAAAGGAAAGACTACTGTCCACCTGGGTCCCAAGGTCTCTTATCATGCATTCGGTGTTAAGTAGATTGCTGCCTATGTGGTAGTTCATGGGTACAGAGTTTTTACCAAAGGGGATGACACTGCTCTTTTTGACATTGAGCTTTAGGCCATGGCTCTGACACCAGGCATCTATCTCAGTGAGGCCCTTCTGTAGGATGTCCACATCATTTGGGGACTTGACTATGGCTCCTAGTTTGCAGTCATCTGTGAACTTCATTAGCCAGAGGCCTTCTGTGTTAGCCTGTACTTCAGAGAAGTAGATACCAAACAGGAGAGGTCCCAGGATGGAACCCTGTGGTACTCCACTTGTCATTGCTTTGAGGTCAGATTTGGAGTCTGCAACTTTTACAGTGAGGGTTCTGTCAGTGAGCCAGTTGGCAACCCATCTTGTGATGTAGGGATTTATACCTAGTTTAGTGAGTTTAGCTATAATTCCAGAATGGGGGATGGTGTTGAAAGCCTTGGCGAGGTCAAGATAGGTTGTGTGAGCCACCTTACCCTCATCTACAGCTTTGGTGATTGCCTCAAAGAAGTCGATCAGGTTCAGGAGGCATGATCTGCCTTTCACAAACCTGAACTGAGTGGGATCCAGAGTTTGGAGGTTACCAGTGTCTTTGTTTATGAGTTCCATGATGATACTTTCCATGGCCTTGCAGACCAGGCTCGTCAGGCTAATAGGTCGATAGTTCCTGGGATCAGTGGTGGCTCCCCCTTTGTGGAGTGGGATAACTGTTGCTGTGTGCCATTCAGTGGACACAAAGCCTGATGCGAGGCTATAATTGAACATGGTGCTTAAGTGGGGAGCCAGTTTGTTCTGAAGTTCATGTAAAACGCAGCCTGGGATGTTGTCCAGTCCCAAGGATGCTGTGTTTTTGGCTTTAGAGAGTGCAGCTTTTACCTGCGTAGTTGTGATTACAGGGACTCTGCATTCTTCCTGTATAGATATGGGCCCTTTAGGGGGTGAGGGGGGGTAAAGTTAGCACTGAACTTATCTGCCAGGATGTTGGCAATATCAGTTGGTGCTATCATTTTCTTGCCCTTGTGCTGTAGCTCAGAGCAGATCTGGGTGTTGCCATCGAGATTCTTGACATAGCTATAGAATGCTTTGTGGTTGTCCTTGGAATTAGTGGTGATTTTGTTTTCATAGCTAGCTTTGGAGGATCTTATAAGGGATCTCAGCTTCTTACTGAGGCTGACCAGGGAGCATCTCCACTCATGGGATTTTACTCTCTTTTGCAACAGTTTCTTCCTTCTGTTCTACAGTTTGTTTATGGCAGGGGACCACCAGATTGGCTTCCTTTTTTTGGAGGATAGTGTCTTGGTTCTGTTTGGGATAGCATGATCCATGCACTCGTGTAAGTGCTTATAGAGTGCATTTGTGTAGGATTCAGCAGTTGTAACTGTACTGTCTATCTGCATGGGTGTCATGAAGTTCACCACTTCTGTCTTAAGAAGCATGAAGTTGGCTTTGGAGAACTTTTTTACTGTGGTTTCCTTAATGGTGGGTGGGGGCAGGATGTGGATATCAAGGGTGATTAGCTTATGGTCAGATCGGACCAACGAGGAGTTGACTTCAGGTGTGGAACACCGGTCGCTCATGTTGGTAATGACTAGGTATAGGATATTGTTGCCCCTGGTGGGGGTGTGGATAAGTTGATCTAGGGCACTGGAGTTTATGAATTCCAGAAAGCATTGAGCTAAGGAGTTGATACACGAGTAGTTTTCCCAGTTAATGGTGGGGTAGTTGAAGTCTCCCATTATTAGGGTGTTTGGTTGAACCCTAATATTTTCCAGTACATCAAGAAAAGAGGAGTGGGAATCCTGGGGCATGGTGGGGGATCTGTAGCAAGCTACAATTTGGATTGCAGTTTTGCCCAGAGTTAGTTGCACTTGGATAACCTCAGATGCATTATGCTCAGAGCAGATCTGGGTGTTGCCATCGAGATTCTTGATATAGCTATAGAATGCTTTGTGGTTGAATATGGACACACCTCCACATTTGGTGTTTTGGTCCAGGTTACATGGCCGGAAATTGTGGTATGAGTTATAGCCTGTTCCAGGCCATGTCCAGATAAATGGCCCACATCACCAGCCTGGTACCCTGTTCCCCTGTAAAATCAGTGTGATGATCCAAGAAATGTAGGCAGCCGTTAATGACATATAACTGATAGTCAGATGTGTACATAGTCAGAGAATGTATATGAACACAAACCTGTCATTCTAGCACCTCACCCAAAGTGTATGACAGCAATTCACAACATATGTTGCATTAACACCTGCATCTTGTCACGCCTGTATGTAAGACACAGGGCATGTATATAATAATCTATAAACATACCAGTGTACAATATAAGGCCATTGGGTAGTGTAATAATACATGTAAGGGACAGATCACTGCAGTGACTAAGAATGTAGTGAAAACTACAAGGATATATTAGTTGTTAATTGAACTCTCTCTCTCTCTCTCAGCCCTACCATATGTGCAATAATAACCCAATGACACACCTCCATCAGTATGTGTACACTCCAAACTTTTGTTGGGACATATGTCCTATTGGTTTATAAATATTCACATTTCTTTCTACGCATGTGTCATGTTAAAATACCCCCATATTGGTGGCCTGTTGCCATCAATGAAACCTGCATGCTGTTGTAATGGCCACTGTTGTTCCATATATGCATATGGGGTCTACTTTATACCCTCGAAACACGAAAAACCCGAATCTGAATTGTGCGACACATAAAGAGCGAACTGCGGATACGTTGAACGTACTAAAGCATGAAAATGTAAACCTCGAACCGTCATAGTCAGCCAACCCACCACCCGCAACACACTACCTACCTAAACACAATAAAAAAACACATACATACACTAACCAAATCCCTACTTCTAACCCTAAATTAAAGCACCAAAATCCTACTGCTAACCCTACACTAACCCCACATACACAACTGTCTATGCACTATCCTTAATCCTTCCCTAACCCTAAGGTCCATAACTACCGCACACTTCCCCTACAGAGCTATACCCAAACAAACTAAATATTCCACACACATACATTTAACAAAACCCTACACTAAACCTTACAAACATTACCTACACAAAACCTTACATACACTACCTACCTATGCACTTACCTTAACCCCTCCCTAACGTCCATAACTATCACACACTTACCTTACAGAGCTATACCGCAGACGGGCCAACTATGCGATTTCGATATTTCCCCTTTCGTGGTTTTGTTCATTCGACATATTCGCAGTTTGCTCTTTCCATGCTGCGCGATTCGGATTCGGGTTTTACTGCTTTCCAGAGGTTAAAGTAGACCCATGCATGTGTTCCGCTTGCTCTGCAACTGTTTTAAATCTGGTGTTTTGGGCTAATGGGTATACCTATGCATGCTGTTATAACTAATCCTGAATGCTGTTGACTATTACTAACCCATATCTGTCTGTAAACTGCAACACCATAGCTCATATGGGATGGCCGGTCCAGCTGGACATGGCACCGGGCACCAGCACATCTGGGGCCCAGCCTGGGACCTCCTCCTCCATAGGCCCTGCACCACCTTCAGGTGGAACCGCTACAGGGGATGGGGCTTGGCAGTTCCCTGGGAGCAGGGGTGGAGAGGAATCAGTCACCCATTGTCAGGTCCGATCCATGGTGCATAGGGAGATCGATAGGGCTTTTCGAGACCAGCTACGCCAGCTTGAGGGCCAAGTGGTGCAATTAGATGGTGAGCCTGCCCCTCCTACACAGCCCCCAGCATGGCCACCTTCGGGGCCGTGAAGGTGCAGTGGAGACTGCCCATGGGTGGGGACCTCAGTCCCTCTGTTTCCATTAGGGGGCTCATGGGCTTGCGACTTCCAAACACCTCTCCCCGTCCAAGGTGTTTATCCCCCACATGTATATATACTGCTCCTGTATGCGCCTTGTTTGTCTTGTCTGTTAACCTACCCAACCTACCTTCCCAAATATACCTACTACTCCTCCCCAACATCCCCCCCACTCTCACCTAAAAAAAAAGGACAAGCTGTTCCCACAAAAAAATCTCGCCCTATACATAGCTGTCTATTTCATACACATGTCCACTGGACACATGTAATCTGGTCTAATTGGCATCACAATGAATTTATGTTGTCCTCATCCCTCTCCCAGGGGTTTGAGCATCCAAACCTACCTCCAAATTCAGTGTATATGCACAGCTGTTGCTGTAGAAAAATGGGCAGCTATGGACCTTCCCTACACCCTTCCTGCACATGCCTAGCTATTTTCCCCACTGTCTTTCCCTCTTTGTGCCCCTTTTTCACCACTTTCCTATCAACCCTTTTTTCTTTTCTTTTAAAGACATTAGTGTGGGGCTAAGCGGCAGTATGCACTTTTAGGCAGCAGTAAGCGGGTTTAAGCCTGTTTGTACAGGGGTAAGCACTGCCTACACAGGTTAAGCAATATAGCAGCTAACTGACTGTAAGACACTGTAACCAGAAGTTACCAGAGCTTACTTCCACACAAACAAATGCAAACCCGCTTACAGCTGCTTTAAAGTGCCTTAATCACTCAGTATCCAACCGCCAGTGTTCTGCCCAGCAACAAAATAAACAGCTTCTGCAAGGATTGAACCAAGGACTCTACACATCACAGACAAAGTGATTTACCACTAAGCCATAACAGATGCAAAGAAATTTGATGTTTTCAGAAACATATCATCCAGTCCAGTAATGCAACAGTACAGAGAATGTATACCAACATCTAGATGTATATGTGTGTAGATATAGTAACATCTAAACAGATACAACATATCTATATATGTGTGTGTGTATATATATATAAATATATATATATATATATATATATATATATATATATATATATATATCTACAACTATAAACATATATATCAATATATATGCCCATATATACATGCAAATGCCTACATCAACACATATATGTGTCTACACCTATATGTCTACATATACACAGCACGTTACATATGTGTATGCAGATATATATCTATGTAGGTATATACAGACATAGTTATATATATGTTAGCATATATATATATATATATATATATATATATATATATATATATATATATATATATATATATATATATATATATATATATATATATATAGGTATATATGGCCATACATCTGTAGATAGCAATGGCAGATTAACAAACACGCATATGTCCACATGCACCGTTAATGGGGTTGTGAGACCCCACACACTATATGTCTTGTATGAACAGGCACCCCCCCACAGCCAAACACGTCCACCCTGCAATACCCTACCAAGTGATGCAGATCCCATAACCAGGACCTGACACAACATGTCCACAGGATGTTTACAGTAAGCCATCCTACCTGTATGATGTCTGGCTGGTATTGTTAACATATCATGCAGTACAGTCTGCCTCCCATAGGAAATCCCCAGGATACAGATATACAGACACAGATATGCAGATACAGATATATATATATATATATATATATATATATATATATATATATATATATATATATATATATATATATATATATATATATATATATACAGAGAGAGAGAGAGAGATACATGTGGCTACACATACACATGCAGATATATGTACAGTAAGATACATATGTAGAAGGTGCACACAATATTGAACAGCCACTATGCCTACAGTTAACACCTGAACAATTGGACACTGTATGGGCCACCCATACATATGTCAATCGTTGCCTGCAACATATACCCATAGAGAGGTTATAGGAAAAACACCACACACAGGTTTGCAGAAATAGAAAAACTTTAATCGTGTACTATTACAGTTCTATATGCCATGTCATATAGCTGTTCAGACACTGACAACCATATAAACAGAGTACTGCAACCATGAAACAGTTACACTAATATAGTAGTCTGTAAAGGTTCACAACTGTTGCTGTCCAGACCAAGCCTTTCAAATTGTACAATAGTGAAGACAGACTGGGCCACAGGATACCAAACAATCAACAGTATGTAATGTAGGTGTATAGTTCAGCAGCCTCTATCTACACTCTGTATAAACTCAATAGGTGGTAAAGACATTATGTGATCAAATGGGTTGCAACTGTTACATAACAAGGCATAACTGACACCATCATGAGCACACTGACAAACAGAATAGTCTATATGGCAGGAGGCAGTAAGCTTGCATTACCCCAATTCATGTAAGTAATGTAAATATAGGTGAAGTATATGGTACTGTACATCCACATACCTTATGGCAGCTCACCCCTGATACCCCCACATTTTGTAACAGCCTAGGTCATTTATGGTGCTCCCCCCCAGACTCAATAATACAGGGCCATATACCACTGTTAAATACACTGGCCTCTGGAGTGCATAAGGGCACACATGTATTGTGTAGGTGAAGCCCACACATATATGGCCCCAGCCCCACTGTATGTGTGGGGGATACAACAGCAGTGGACTGATGGCAGCAATGGCAGTGTGATATACTCACAGCCTACTACAGAAGAACCCTCGACAGCATGACATATGTGTAAAGTTTGGTATGTAGGTGGAGGACAGAGGCTGGAACACAGGCACATATCTGGAAAATTGTTGCCATACACTAAGCAAGTTGCTGGTGTTACAGGATAGTCTGCAACATACCCGTAGTCAGGGAACTGAGGTTAGAAACAGTAATGGATGTAGTCATGTACTGATAGCACTCAACACACACACTGCCAGTGTAATATCTGACACAGGACCTGTGTGGTGGACAGACAAAACATGATAGGCATACCTCTGTCCAGCAAGAGGATAGGCCCACAGTTGTGAGCTATGCAGACAGACTGCATTCCAAGGTAAACTAGTATGTACACACACACACACACACACACACACACACACACACACACACACACACACACACACACACACACACACACACTGTAACACCAGTACTATACAAAGCATAACACAACTCTACTCACAGTCTGTCTGTTGTTCCTGATCCTCCAACAAATATATGGCTGCCCTGAGTGTGCCAGTTCTCCTGTAAGATGTATTGCTACCTGCTGTCTGTAACACTGATGCCCACACACAGGAAGGATGTCCATCACACAGGAAATGTAAAGGGACCACGCCCACATGATGTAGGGATTTATAGTGGGTGGTTGCCATGACAGTGGTAATACGAAGTACTACACAGGTGTAATTATATATACATGGTTATCTGGATAAGTATATGTACATATATTTCCACCATACATCCTGGACATGAAGTGTAGCCCTACCTCAGCCCCTATAGTCCCAAAGCCGTAGTGCAAGGGGATGTCAGGTACGTATAGCAGGTATATTAGTAGACTATTGCTATTGTCATTGGGATTGTCTTCACAGACATGGTGTGTGTGGGAGGTCACATCTGCTTATAACATGTGTGCCATTGGCTACTGACAGACATCCTAAGGACATCATTGTAAAGTACTGCTGCTAGCATGTAATGCCCCTGTGGACTGCCGCAGAGATATTGGCCAATATATGTGGAAATTCTGACACACCCTGTACAGTCCAGAGGTATACACATAAGCCCTTAGTGCACAACATGTGTACCATGCCTGACAATATGGATGTAGACAGCCATGTAGATGGGTATAACACATAATGACTGGTATACATTTGCCACCATAGGTTATGCATTCACACGCTCCTGTCTGGCCTGACACATAATGACTGCTGGTATAGGTGTGCCATGGCCACATACTCCCACTAGATATTGACATACATCTGTACAGCATCCCACTGCTCTCTGACATACATGACTTGTAAGGGAGGCCTGGCAGCAGTACATCTGCCAAGTATCTGCACATGACATCTCACTGGGTAAGTACACTAAGCTGCTAGGCATGTAACAATGCACTGTGCAGGCTACAGGCAGACTGGCTCAACACTGGCCTACATCTCCTATGGGGGAATGCACATGTACCTGCATACATAGCAGGCTCAACAGGCATGTCACAGCACAGGGTAAGATATAACTGTGTGAAAGTGCATTACCACAACCAATGTGAACACAGCTACAGCCATATATGGTAAGCTGGCATAATATTACGGTATATGGCCTATCTGTTCTACACCATCCTCATATTTGCCACTCACAGACTGACCCTACATATACTGGGCTGCTACACAGTTTGGTCTGATGGCTGTCTGTGGTATGGGACATATGTGTGTATGGCCCTACAAATGTACGCCAATATGGTACCATACAGTGGGGCAGCATGTAACATCAGATAGGAGGGGAATTAGAACAATGACAGCTACCACAGTCTGTACACAGGCTAAAGTACATAGTAACAATACACACACTGTCGACATTCACCATAAGTACACAGACATCAGTACTGTACATACATCCACAGAATGTCCAGGTTATGTCATGAAATATAACCCCTACTGTACATAACATGTTTAGCAGTCTGATATATCACTGGCTTTTTATCAGTTATGATGACACTAATTATGGTGTACAGCACATATGCACCACTTCCTACACAACATATGTACAAAGGTTGACAGAGGTGTGGCTGAGAGCATATACACAGGGCCAGTATTGACATGTTGCTGTGATAACCTCATACATTTACTGTCGTAACAGGGTTTGTTGCAACATATGTCCTATGAGGGATATGAAGTCAGTAACTGTCATGGCCTTCACCATCTACAGACTGCAGTCCTCACACTACCTTCTTCAGTCCACAGATAGATGCTCTGTTGGTAACATATGAAACCAAAGGCACAGTACTGCCCAGACTTCAGATGACCCTGCAGATGGGAATTCCTCATAAACATGGAACTGACATGGCAGGTACTGAGACAAGTATGACAGCCATATCCAGACAAACACTGTGAAACCAACATTACTCCAACTGCAGTATAGCAGCACTTGCAGTCTGTAATCAGGTCCGGCATTTCCCCCTCCTGTTTGTTCCCTCTTTCCACAGTGTATGCTGTTATTAGAGGTAAATCTCCAATCCACCTGAGATGCTGTTTGCCAAACAACAGATCTAGTTCCTGCTCACAGTGAATGAAAAGGGCCAACACCACCATGATGTTCCTAGATATTGGAGTGTGTTTCCATGCAATTGGCTATGGGAATGTTACCACAGCTGTTCCACATGCAATCAGCTAGGGGAGGGCTGCAATTCATGCAGAGGCCATCAGCTGATCATGAGCATCACTTAAAATACACATGCTGCTGCCTAAGCAAAGCAGATGTGGGTCTCCACATCCACCAGAGAGGGAGTGGGAGAGGCAGACAGAGGCAAATACATGTCAGGGAGGGTTGAAGAGTAAAACTGAAGCACGTTTGTGTCACACACCTACCAGCATAGGGTATCAAACCCCTGACAATTACGTAGTGCTATCACAGTTTGATGCAGTTATTGGATGTGCCACATGGGTTACCTGTTGTGGAGCACTCAGAACATATATGTGATGGTGAGTGACATCTGCAACAGGGATACAGTAGCTATATGGTAGGTGACGTACACGTGCCTGTCCGCATGAACAGGTACCAGCGTCAACACAGCCACACTCTCACAGGGAAGCACACACATTTACACACTTGGCATGGCCAAGAGTACAACTCATCAGTAGTGGGATTGCCACAACACATCACTGTGCAGGTATCACATGCACCACATGGGTCATACAGAGGTTGTATGGGCAAAGATTATGAGGAGGTGTCAGACATCAGACAGCATGCTTCAGTATGCCCATGGGGGATGTAGTGAGTGTGGATGTGGACATGTGCACCTTAAAACACACACACAAACACACAGGGTGCCAGTACTGACATGCATGTGTTCATGTCTGCACAGGTGTGTGGTGGTCGACTGTGCCAGCAGGCTATACAAGGGTAGGCGATGGGTATACCTTGGTATCAGGCCACATGACAATGGTCTGCATTGTGGCTCAGGCCTATAATTTCTGCATTTGCCCACACAGGTGGGTATTGCAGCCCCCATCCAGTCACCTGGGTGACTATTGTGTGTGGCCAATGTTGTGCATCACTTGCCATGTATGTGTTCCTTAGTCCATGACATGGACAGTGTCTAGGATGTGCACACCTCCCACATGCATGTACAGTGACATGTGGAACTGTACCTCGGGTGTCTGGCCCATGTTATGAACACAGATTATCATCAGATGTACCAGACTTGCCTACCTGTGGCAGGGACTGGTAATGGGCAGTAGGTTTACCCTGCACCTACACTGATAGCATGCTAACAGCATTCCCTGGTGTCAGTGGCATCTGTCCATACAGGGCATGTTGTCAGGCATGGCATGTCTGTTGTGGGTCACATGTGAAGGCACCACAGGTGGTGCAGGTGTCCATTGGGGAACATGGGGGAGGTGCACTGTCTGCATGTACATGCATATTGGAGAGATGGGGAGGGTGACATGCCCTCTGTAGCCCACTGATATCACTCCATAGTTACTATCAGTGGCCAATATGCAGTGTTGTTATTATCTTTCGTCTTTTTCCCGGTTAGGGGTCGCCACAGCGGAACTCCAGTCCGCTAATGATTGGCAGTAGATTTTCATGAACGCCAAGGTGCCAGCTCGACATTCAACCTTCAACAAAGGCACACCCATTTACGCATGTTTTTCGAATGCCCACCCAACCATGAGGAGGACATGCAGACTCCACACAGAAGGCACTCCCCGCACTCCAACCAAGAATTGAACGGGAGAACCTCTTGCTGTGAGGTAACAACACTACCACTGCACCACCGCGGAAGTATGGCCAATATGCAGTGTACTACTCACATATTGGCTGTTGCCTAGGTATGTGTGTGCGTGTATGAGACATGGGTGAGAGTGTGCTCTGGGTAATACTAGGGTTGTTAACTGTGATTGCCTGGCCTTGATGTCACATGTATGGGTATGGATATGCACCACAGTCTCTCAGCTATTTCACAGCTGTTATCGCTGTACAGTGGACATTGTGATATGTACCCAGGACCATCATATACGAATTTTGCAAAACCCACCACACATTAGGCCCAGGTGTCACACACGCACATCCACCTCCACCCAGGATATGAGTTACAAACACACACACACACACACACACACACACACACACACACACACACACACACACACACGCACACACACACACACACAGCTGTCATGTCTGGGAATAGAACCCCGAACTATGTAGTTTATTACACAACAACACTACGCAGTTATTGTACGTGCCATGGACATTACTGCAGTACTCCTTCCCCAAAGGTATATTTCACACTGAATGACATCAGCAGGATTGCCAGAGTAGGCAATTTGAAATGTACTGCGAGTGACTAGCCTAAAATGCATTGCTTCCTACACAGACAGTGAGACACACACAAAACATCCACAACCAACATGTATGGGTATAGAACCCCTTACAGAGGTGTATATCACATTACAGCATGGGGCTGTTATAGGACACACCACAGGGATTACTAGAGAACTCCTTCCCCAAAGGTGTATTTCACAAGGAATGACATCAGCAGGATTACAAAGTAGGGCATTTGAAATGTACTGCGAGTGACTAGCCTAAAATGCATTGCTTCCTACACAGACAGTGAGACACACACAAAACATCCACAACAGACATGTGTGGGTATAAACCCCCTGACAGAGATCTATATCACACTACAACATGGAGCTGTTATAGGACACACGGCGGGGATTACTGGAGTACTCTTTCCCCAAAGATGCATTTCACAATGAATGATATCAGCAGGATTACCAAAGTAGGGCATTTGAAATGTACTTCGAGTGACTAGCCTATGATGCATTGCTCCATACACAGACATTGAAACACACACAAAATATCCAGAACTGCCATGGGTGGAGATGGAATCATACCACAGTTCTAAATCACACTCCAGCAGTACGCAGTTACCAGACGCGCTACAGAGATTACTGGGCTACAACCTTCCCAGAGGTGTAGTTCTAGGTGGGTGACATCAGCAGCCTTGCCAATGTTGAGTATATGAATTGTAAGGTGTGTGAGTACCCTAAAAAGCATTGCTCTCTACACAATCAGGGACAGACAGACACACACAAATGCACACACACAGTTGCCTAGTCTGGGTTTAGAACACCTACCTAACTACTTTATCACAATACACAGTTGCAGGACATGCGACAGAGATTACTAGGCAGCAACATTCCCAGAGGTGTATTTCTAGGTGAGTGACATCAGCAGCCTTGCCAAAGCTGAGTATATGAATTGTAAGGAGTGTGAGTACCCTAAAAGCATTACTTTCTACACAATCAGAGACAAACAGACACACACACAGTTGCTAAGTAGTTAGAACACCTACCTAACTACTTTATCACACTACAGCAATACACAGTTACAGGATGTGCTATGGAGATTACTAGACAGCAGCCTTCCCAGGTGTGTATTTCTAGGTGGGTGACATCAGCAGCCTTACCAAATTTGAGTATATGAATTGTAAGGAGTGTGAGTACCCTAAAAAGCATTGTTCTCTACATAATCAGACCCACACACAGTTACCAAGTCTGGGGTTAGAACACCTACCTAACTACTTTATCACACTACAGCAGTATGCAGTTACAGGATGCGCTACGGAGATTACTGGGAAACAATCTTCCCAGAGGTGTAGTTCTAGGTGTGTGACATCAGCAGCCTTGCCAAAGTTGAGTATATGAATTGTGAGTACCCTAAAAAGCATTGCTCTCAGAGACAGACAGACAGACACACACAGTTGCCAAGTCTGGGGTTAGAATTCCTACCTAACTAGTTTATCACACTACAGCAGTACACAGTTATGGGACACGCCACAGAGATTACTGGGTTACTACTCTCCCAAAGGTGTATTTCACATTGGATTACCTCAGCAGGCTTGTCATAGTAGGGCTATGGGGAGGGCGGTGTGTGCATGGGCCATAACCCATTCATGTACAGGTTGACACGCCACATGCGGGCACACATGGGGTCATATGTCACAGTTATGTGAATACAGCTGCTAGATGACTCCTTCCTTGTATAGTCATGTTGCACAGCTGGCACGTGCACCACATACAAACAGCACGCCTCACACATACAGCATGCTCGGCCAAAGTGTTGTTATTTGGACATTATTATGTCCTTTTGCAGTATTTCATTATTTTTCGAATAAAAGTCATGGAACTACTCATGCTGGCCTCTAGTGTTTCACGTGCACCACATAGTCTGTAATGCTGACAGATACTGGTGGCTAGTATCTGCAGTGAGTGACATCTGCACTTCATGTGTTTGGGGCCCTTTGGCTGTGTGCTGGGTGGAACAGGCCTGGATGGCTACTTGTCACAGTGACCCTCTTCCACACATCTATGTATGTCTACCTTTGGCTTATTATAGTGTGTTATCATGACATATATGTCTGTAGTCCTATCTACTGTGTGTGCAAGGCATGAGTGGTGCATACTGACAACTGTCTGCACTAACAACTGCAACTGCCAGATATGTCTGATCCACTGGTGTTTGCAGTCATGGCCTTCGTGTGTTTCAGTGTGTGAGCATGCCCAGTATGACCTTTCAGTATGTTGTGGACTGACATTGCCTTCATTTCTGTGTGTGTGTGAGCATGCCCAGTATGGCCATCTGTATTGAATCTGTGGATCGTGTCCAGGTTGTTTGTGCTGCAGTGCTGACCTTTGTGTTGTACACCAACAGGTAGCATGCTGTCTCTGCAGGTTATCCATTGATTATTTGGCTGTAACTGTTACTACATTTCTGCATAGCAGGGGGGGCACACCTGACTTTTTCTACATTTCTACAGAGGAGTTGGGGGGGCACCTGACTGTTATTACATTACTATGTAGGATGGGGGGGGCACACCTGACTATTTCTACATTTCTACACAAGGTTGGGGGGCACACCTGACTGTTATTACATTACTATGTAGGATGTGGGGGGCACACGTGAAACAAGTAAACATTCGCTATGACCATACTGGTATGTCAGGTACTCCATTTCATTCTGTATTACTAACTATCATGCTGACTAGAGGCACACTAGTGTACTACAGATCGTGGCTTTGATTGCCCTACATATTATTGTCTGTCTTTCTACCCTTCAGAACTAACATCCCACTGCCTGCCGTGCTGTGGTCTGTCTGTGTAGGCCGGGGGGAGGTTAACTATAGCCGTCATTCTGGGGCCATACCACAGGCTCTGTTTGGGTTTGTCTACACCTGTCCTGCTGGCTGAGACTGTTGTTTAGTAGGTGAACCATCCTGACTGGCATGTGTGGGTCATATGGGCACACATGTCGCACAGCACATTTCCTGCAGTGGGTTTTGCCACCCTGTGTAGTACTGGCTACCATGTTGACTCCAGTATGTGTTGCAGATGTCATGGTGCCACTATGGGTGTCAACTGTCTACTGCCATAACATTCAGCCACCCAATTCCCTTGCATGCTCACATCCATACCATAGCTACAAGTAACAACACATTCTACTCCATTTGGCAATTGGTAGGTTGATTGACTTACCTTGAGGGTGTGCCAGACTTGTGGATGGTGCTGTAGAGCTGCCTATGTTGGATGCACATAGTACACTCCCTATACATGGTTGAGCACAGGTAGTATCATATTTGGCATCCATTTTACTGTATGTGCGAGTCAAAGAGAGGTGTCATTCCCTGGGTCCCTACTGTGTCAGTGCATGTGCTATGCGTTGCCTCTTTGCCAGGGCCAGGGCATACTGGGCACGCCTCCTTCTGCCTAATGGGGCAGGCTCAGGCTGTTTCTCCTCTGGGTTGCTCTGTGCCTGTGCAGACCTTGGCATTGGTGGAGGATTGTGTGGCCCTGCCCCATGATTTTCCTGCTGCAGCTGTTTCTGCAGGATCATATTGTGTAGCATAGCACATACCATAACAATTTGGGTACATGTAGCTGGTGAATACTGCAAGGCTCCATTGGATGTGTCCAGACACCAGAACCATGACCTGAGCATCCCAAACACATGCTCTATTATATGTCTGGCCTGTGCGTGTGCCTCATTATGGCATTGTTGTTCAGGTGTGTGTACATTTCTGATGGGTGTCATCAGCCACGGCTCCAGTGGGTACCCAGTATCCCCCACTAGGTGACCATAGGGGATGTCCACATTGGCAAATGTCTGGTACAGCTGCATCAGATGCTATATGTGGGAATCGTCATAGCTTCCAGAGCAGCCAGCACACACATTCATTATAATGCCCTGGGCATCACAAACAACCTGGCAGTTGATGGAGGGGATGCCCCTGCGGTTGATGTAGGCCCTTCCCTGCTCACCGGGTGGTACTTTGATGCATATGTGCATGCAGTCTATAGCACCCACTACCCCAGGGTATTCTGCTATTTGGTGGAAGAGACACTTATTGCTGGTCAACACATCACGGGTGTTGAGGAAATATATTGAGGAAATATACATGCTCACTGGCATGTGCTGACATGGCATCCAGGAACTGGTGGAATACTCTGGATGCTGATGCCTGTGAGATCCCCATAATATCCCCAGTTGTGCTTTGGGAGGTACCCGTGGCTAGTATACCTAGGCCTACACATACCTTGGTATCCACTGGGATGGGTTTCCCTCAGTCAGTTTGGTGTGTCAGGTGTGGCCGGCACAGCTCAACAATTTGCTGTAGGAGGTCTCTGTCCACCCTATAGTGCTCCACTATCTCCAGCTCATGTAGCCCCTGGTAGGTTACCCTGAGTCTGTAGTCTCTTCTCCATCTCCTCACTGTGGGTTGTTCGGCAGCATTCACATCCTCACCATCCTCAACCTCTTGCACATGTTGTTCTATGTTGTCTGTTGCAGCCCTTCTCATTTTGTAGGTTTGTTTGTTAAAATTTCCCCGCTTGTATAAACTGGTGGTGTAGAGTGTGGGAAAAACCAGAGGAGAAGGTGTTTGCTTAGTTTATAGTAGTGTTCTGGGCTGGGCTGGTCTGCTGCCTGTGTAATTGGCTGATTCTGATACATTTCACCTGCCAGCTAAGCTAGTTCTCCTTGAATACCTTCGTACTGCTGTTTTCCCTTCCCATTGCCTTCTTGTTTAAGCCCGTGTGTGTGCCGCGCAAACAGAGTGCTCATATGTATGCACTGCTGCTATTTCTTGGTTTAACTTCTATTTTCTTCCTATAAAACCCGGTGCATGGCGTGCACACCCACTTACACTTTGTAAAGAGTGCTAGGCAGGTTTAGACACACACCCTAGCTTAGCTGTGCTACTCTAGGTGCAAACCCAAGCCACAGGGCTCCAATCCACTTACAGTATGCCTGACACACCCACCCATGATGTCACCTACCTCCTAGTCTTGCACTTAGCTATTCATACTCTTACACTGTTGGGACCTGCCTCACATGCTGGGGAAAACTGGGATTCACTATCCTTCCCCTCATTTGCATAGGATTTCCTGCTAATGCATAGTTACATGTCTCACACTGAGCCTCCCCCTTTAGCAACCACTATTCACTGGCCAGGTTGTCTTCTGTCTGCCACTGACTTGCATGGCAGAATACTGATTATAGTTAGAATGCTTATCTTAGGTTTATTTTATTATTTTCCCACCGATCCCATTTGCACGCTGCTGCCCTATGCTTAAACAGCCGTGATCAGCTTAAAATAAAATAAAGGTTGATTTTTTTATTTTTTGTATTGTTTGCAATGCCAATGGCCTTACACTTGACCATTGGCATGCTTCCTCAATGATATGCAGCCTTTATTTGGAGCTGTCATAGCTCCATTTTGGATTTTGCAGTACCGGACTCGGTTACTAATCGGTTACATTTCTGCATATTACACTAGTCCCGTACACCCTGATTCGGTTTACTATTAAAATTTCGAATGGCACTCCGTCGACTGTGCTATAGTCGGCAATGGAAGTTTGAAAACGTCGAATGTCGAAGTAAAAAAATCAATCTAGGAACGGTTTTAACATGGGTCGAGGTAGGTGTTCAGTATTATTCTGAACTACAAACATCTCCCCTACCTCGACCCATGTTAAAACCCATTCCTAGATTGTTTTTTTGAGTTCGCAATTATCATTTTCGGACTTCCGTGTTCGACTATAGTACAGTCGATGGAGTGCCGTTCGAAATTTTAATAGTAAACCCCTGATTCTTGCTTCCTGGATGGCAGATTTACCTAATTTGCATGGTTTTCACCTGCAAATGGGGTCATTTTCATACAGAGGCTGGGAACGTGCAGCACTAGTGCTAGAGTGCTCGCACACATCAAACGAGCACACACGTGGATTGTTTGGCAGCCATATTAGCAACATTTTCTCTTACACTAATCATGCACACCATGCAAGCTTTTGAGAATCCAGGGGTGTATGTTTGACTTTCTGAAAATGCAAAGCATTTGTACAGAGGTTGTGGTACAGTGGAGACTGGGGAATTTACCCTTTTTCCAACTGTAGTGACATCTCAGAGTTAGTATAACATATATATATATATATATATATATATATATATATATATATATATATATATATAATTTGCAGGGGTGTGGTAGTGTAGGGGGGATTGCTCCCTGAAAAAATGTAGATTTATGTTGTTTTGTTTCGCTCAAGTTTTTGGAAAATCAAACATATAGCTTTGACCACATGAAATTCAAGTTTCCAAAAACATGATCTTATGACATAAACCTAGATATAAATATATATATATATATATATATATATATATATATATATATATATGTATGTATGTATGTATATGCATGTGTTCTCAGATTAGTAAAGTACAAATATTTGCAAGTACTTGTATATTATGTGAATGTATGAATGTATATTTACATAGCCACACAAGCGTGTTTTTAAGTTTTCATATGTACAGTATGTGCATACATGTGTATACATCTTTGTTTAATAAGACCACTGTAAGAGAGTTTAGTTTACCCTATCCTCATAGTAGTTCATCTGAAGTAATAACTACGTATACACTGCAGTACTACCACTTTAATGGCTTATCCCATTTCTCTTATCACTTTCCTGCGATGCTTGCTCTGTATTTTGTAAATATCAGGTACCATCTGAGTCATTAATTTAGTGCCATGTCTGAGCCCTTGCATATTTGTTTCCAAAAGAATTTCAAACTGCAGATGGAGAAAGATCCACAATCCATGCACCAAAGAAACTCAAGTAGATCCCTAAACAACAGAGGCTTTTAGTAACAGATTGCAAGGGGCACTTGTACTAGAAAGCTTATTTTTGAAATGTAACCTGCAGATAGTAACACAAGAAAAACTTCAACAGCTTACAGAAGTCTCAAGGCTGTGCCTATTTTTTTTTATATGAAATTTGAGCTATCACTCTGATACAGAGTTTAATGACTTCTTTGGCTGACATGACCATATATGGAGTTCACAGTACTACATGCAAGATACATAAATGCACCTTTACCAAATATAGATCCCCTCCTTATAACTTACCTGCAGCTACATGAGAGATTCACAGAGTGATCCTCATACAAAGATTTAGCTCATCCTGAAGCCTAGAAAGTTACTGCAGGTAACCTTCTGGTTTCCTTTGGAATCTTAGACAAATTAATAGTCTAGGTCAGGTACTACTAGCAAATGTGGCATAGTTCTGAGCAACTTTTCTATAAAAACAATTACTGAAATAATAATATACAACTGTGCAAGGCAAGCCGTACTACAGTAAAACCTTTTTGGGCACACCTTTCCTTTGTTCATCTGATGTTTTTTCTAGTGTACGTGTGAAATATAGACCTTGTAGCAAAACAATAAT